>NC_090322.1:173202775-173502775 GCF_040869045.1 Eurosta solidaginis | reverse complement strand
TTCAGCCTGGGGAGGGTTCTCTCATACCAAACCAAGCCATCATCTGTCCGCTTGGGGGGCCTAACGAGAAGATTACTTTGCACACGTACGAAACCTACCGGAACGCATGAGACCCATAACCTACACCTGGAAAACCTTATACCCGGCAGCGCGCATAGGAGGTGAACGGCTGCCCTTAGCCCACCCTACCGTGGCTCTAAGGTGTTAATAGAGCCCCAATTTGACCGCCCACACTAACTACGGAATCAGACCAAATATATTAAATTACAAAACCATTTACAAATTTTATTTATAATTCAATTCATTACTAATTAATTCAACTTGGAGAAAAATATTTTACTATCTCTAAGCTACTTAGTATATTCTTTACAACTTTTCTTTGGGGGTATTGTGATCAGCTGACCAAAACTAACCTACGTCAACAATTATTTATTTTAACATTTTACTTATGTATATGGTCAACGACATTGCCGCTCTCGAAGAATGGGAGCATTCAAAAAAACAAAAATAATAGAGAAGGAAGAAAAAAACCCACTCTAACTCCCTTTGCTATGGAAATCAGAGCCCTCAAAAATCCATTCCCAAAAAAATTATGGATACCAACACGAAGGCCAAAGAGGAATGTATGAACTTATGTGCAAATGTAGCGCACGCAAACAAAAAAATCGAATACACCAACTTACATACATAACTAATATGTATGTAAGTACATGTGTAGCTAGGCACCTTCTCTAGTTATACTAAAAGAGTTGGTGGACAAAATGAATTAAGTTCACTTACATGCTTTTGTCGTTATGTTACCATTTGCTTGGTCCAACGCTGTCCCACGAAGCGGAGAAGGCCTTCCTTGCTTTGGTACGTAGTTGCTGTTTTGCTAGTTATAAGTTGCTCCTATGTATCATTAATATAATTTGGTTTTAAACCATTTATCCACAAATTTCTTCTTATGAAATTAGCTCGCAAAACAGTGGGGCTATTTAGACGTTCGCCACTGTGCACATGCAAAGCGAAGGTCGCATAAAAGGGATTATAAATTGGTCGCCATCGACAGAAACGATATAATATAGAGACATTGCATAGACGAAAAATCGTGTGAGGCAAGCTTCACAAAATTCTAGTGGTGAATGTCACTTACCACAGCAGAATTTGTTAAACTACCACTGTCTGTATTTGTTATTTAATAATTATTTGTACACTTTTTATTCAGCTAATGTGTTCAGAATTTTAACTTTTATTCACTAAAACTCCAATCAGTGTGTTTCTGTGCTTAAATTATGTTAAAAATTGTGTTAAAATTTTTGGTGTGGTGAAAGTGACCTACTAGAATTTTGTTACGCTCCGCTGCTTTCCACCGAAGTTCGCGCATGCAATATCTTTATATTCAAAAATTTTTGCCATCGACGTGGGCGTAACCAAGATCAAGCAAAGAGCTAAGCTCTTTGGTAAAAATAAAGAGAAACTAATAGATTATGAAATGAACTTAAGAGGATCCCCAGCTTTGCAAAGATCAGGATTTGACTTTGGTGTTAGTTTGGTTGAGAATGAGAAAAGAGGGAAGAAAGGGACACAAAAATGTTAACTGATAACATTTTGTGGAATTAGGTCAGCTTTGGATACTTGTCACATGGTCATATATGTAGATATGTATGTACGAGACAAAATTATTAATCCATGCTAATTACAAATATTCAAATTTAAATCTTTTAGGTAACTATGACAACGGTAAGTATTAAGGTAAGTTTAAATACATAGTTACAGTGGGCTAAAATGTATTTAAAGGTAAGTACTTAGCTAAAAATTCATTTTTTTTCTGTTGGTTAAGCCTAGGTAAGTCGCAGCTATTAGGTGGGGCGAAACATTGCTACAACAACAACAACAACCTGGAATGCATCATCGAAAAAATTTCAACGGCGTAAACAAGGAACGCCAGTTGATGGTCATTCAGGTATTTTCCAAACAGATGTCTTGGGCAGGATGTATGTGGTACATCCCAACAATGATGAATGTTTCTATTTGCGAATGTTGTTGGTAAACGTTCGAGGGCCAAAATCATTTCAGGATTTAAGAACAGTTCACGGTCATTTTTGTCAGACATCATTCATTGGGACGCAATACTTCATGATGCATCGATTTCATCTCATCCACAGCAAATACGAATGCTATTTTCGATTATAATATCAACATGCATGCCATCAAATCCAATTGAATTGTGGAATAAGTATAAAGAGTACATGACCAAAGAAGCTTTGATAATAATTGAAGATATGTGTCTTACGATTCCCAATAAGGCATTGGGACAGTTAGCTTTGATTTCACCAAATCGTCCAATGCATGATTTATTTGATCGAGAGTTGCAGCGTGAACAACAATTCGACTGTGACGATTTACGTACATTTGTTCAATCCAACATCACCAAATTGAACAATCAACAAAAGGATATATATGACAAAATCAGGCAAGCTGTTTCTGATAACACTGATGGATTATATTTTTTAGATGCACTTGGCGGCACCGGAAAAACATTTGTGATTTCATTGATTTTAGCAACTATTCTGTCGCAACAGAAAGTTGCTTTGGCACTCGCTTCTTCTTGAATTGCTGCAACTTTATTGGATGGAGGACGAACAGCTCATTCAGCTTTAATATTGCCATTGAATATACAGGTGGTTGAAATTCCAACCTGTAACATATCCAAAAATTCAGTGATGGCAAAAGTTTTGCCACAAGCAGCGGGCGGTCATTCTATGGGATGAGTGTACATGGCAAACAAAAAATCATTGGAAGCATTAAATCGAACGATGCAAGCTTTACGTGGAAACCGGAGGCTTTTTAGTGGCGCTTTAATTTTATTGTCAGATGACTTTCGACAAACATTGCCCGTTATTCCACGATCAACACCGGAAGATGAGATGAATGCATGTTTGAAGTCTTCCCTTTTGTGGCGATAGGTGAAAAAATTAACATTACACATAAACATGCGTGTTCAGTTGCACAATGATCAGTCTGCAGAGCAGTTCCCGAAGACATTGTTAGAGATCGGAAATGTCAAAATTCCAATCGACAAAACAAATGGTTTGCTGACATTGCCAAATAATTGTTGTACATTTATCCAATCAAAAGAAGAATTAATTGAACGAGTGTTTCCAAATATTGTTCAAAATTACATGAATCACGATTGGTTGAGAGAACGCGTAACACTGCCACCAAAAATGTGCATGTCAATGAAATCAATCATCACAATCTGAAAAAATTGCCAGGTGTGGTGACAACATACAAGTCAGTGGATAGCGCAATGTGTACTGTGGTGAATGGCTTAACATATATTCATATGTCCAAATTTCTTAATTTGGTAGATCAGACGCTGTTTGTTTAACTGAAAAAAAAGTTCAATATTACTTACTTACTTACTTAATTGGCGCTTAACCGTCTAAACGGTTATGGCCGTCCAACAAGGCGCGCCAGTCGCTCCTTCGCTCCGCCAACCGGCGCCAATTGGTCACACCAAGGGAGTTTAAATCGTTTTCCACCTGGTCCTTCCAACGGAGTGGGGGCCGCCCTCTACCTCTGCTTCCATAGGCGGGTTCCGATAGAAACACTTTCTTGGCCGGAGCATCATCTTTCATTCGCATAACATGGCCTAGCCAGCGCAGCCGCTGCGTTTTAATTCGCTGGACTATGTTGATGTCTGCGTATAGCTCGTACAGCTCATCATTAAATCTTCTTCGGTACTCGCCATCGCCAACGCGTAGAGGTACATAAATCTTTCGAAGAACTTTTCTCTCGAACACTCCCAAAGCCGCTTCATCTGCTGTTGTCATGGTCCATGCTTCTGCCCCATATAGCAGGACGGGTACGATAAGTGACTTGTAGAGTATGATTTTCGTTCGCCGAGAGAGGACTTTACTTTTCAATTGCCTACCTAGTCCAAAGTAGCATTTATTGGCAAGATTGATTCTTCGCTGGATTTCAGTGCTGATGTTGTTGCTAATGTTGATGCTGGTTCCCAAATAAACGAAGTCTTTTACTATTTCAATATACCTCACCATTTTTTCATAACAAATTAAATAGGTTTCATGGCGAGTCTTTACCAGATATTCCATAACCAGATAGCTGCTGTTATTTGAAGCGATTAGAACGGGGATTACCCTTATTGATTTAAATGTATGAAAACGTTTATTTGAAGCAATTTTTAGTTTATAATTTATTTAATAATTTGGGAAAAATTTAAACAACGTGACATCAGGACGGACAAGGCGACAGCTTCTTAAAATCTTTTGCATATTTTTTTGCCACCACTGTCCGAAATACAAATGACTGAGTACACAACCAGATGTTTTTCGATAAAAGAAAAGAAGACAGAACGATATATATCGAAGCCTTCCATATGATTGCTCCAGCCGGAGTTAATATCCGCCCAAAAGACTTCTTTATTTTCTACATCAGCAGCCGACAAGTGAAGACTTAAACAGTGAGAAAAAAAATTTAATAGTTTTATTTAAAAGTGGTCAAAATATAAAGCATCTAAAAAATATAAAGCTTTTCCTCTTTAAATCACCATCCGTTCCAGCCGTATGTACATACGAATGTCTATTGCAGCTTATAATTTTGGTAAGAAAATGCCTTTTTCATAAATTTCTACCAAGTGGCTGGGAGGCGCCCTGCAGCTTTCCACGCCATAAGCCATTTAATCTAATACCTCCACACATATTCGGAAACAGTAGGCAAACGACCATGCGAGTCAACCACGTGAATTTTCCCAGGAAGCCCGAATTGGTTAAATAATACTAGCACATAACGTAATGCTTTAAAATTCCTAACCCTTTCAGCCCCGCACCTGAACCGGCTATCAGAAAAAAATTTTTTCATCACTCCCGTGATTACTAGACCTAAATTAAGGAATTTTGAAAATTTTGGACTTTTGGAAATATCGGATCACTAGATATTGAAAGTTGCTTATAACTATGGGCCGTTGAACAAGAATTTTATGCCACTAGAAATGAAAGCAAGTTTTTGAAAACTATCTTTTAATCCTTTATTTTTAAGAATATATTTTGGTAGTATAATCACTTACTTATGATACGTTAGAAAACAATTTTTACTTGTATTACAACATAGGTGGATACCACATTTTTCGCATTTTGATAAGGGTGTTCCTGTCTTACAAAGACGGCATCGATCTTTGTCTCCCCATACAACCCAATGTTCATTTCCATCCAACTGGGTGCAAAAGGAGACGGAGGTGATGGTACCGAATCCATTTTCTCTAGTTCCACGTTATTTCCACTGGGCCTTCCTGTTTTCCCTTGTAAGGAGCTGGAAGAGGGCGGGACAGCATCTAGCAACTCATTCGCTATTTCCATTTGAAATTTTATAAGTGGCATATGCTTTGCATTAGGCTCTACCATTTTGAGGTGCTTGCGGTACAAAAGCAAGGAATTCGCAATTGCCGTTCCCAAACATCAGTAAAATATTCGCATGTACCATTTAACAGATCGATGATTGACTTTATAAAGTTCCATAAGCATATCAGAGAGATCAACTCCCCCCATGTGCTTGTTGTATTCTGATACAATAGCTGGTCTTGGGACATTTATGAATTGCTTGTCTTTTGCTCTCCAACGACGACATGTTCCAATTGGCTCATCACCAACAAATGTAGTTAACAACTGCACAGCTTCGTTGTCCAACGAGCGAACTGTAGCAATTTCATGTTTTACTTCGCACTTCATATCGTAAGATGCTCTGCCAAGCTTTTTCAAATCAGATTCGGCCTTTAATTCGCAATTGCCCATTCGGTTTTTTCTAACAGTGCCAATGCTAAATATTCATATTTCTTTGAACGATACAAGAAGACTGACTGAAGTGAACCAATTATCGAAGTACAGCTTGTAGCTTTTGAACTTCGGGACCGAGGACGCCAAATATAAAACGATGTCAGATGATATTCCAAGACCATATGAAGGGCAAGTTCCCTCACCAACGTAGAGGGCGAAGTCATATATAATTCCGAATGAACCTGCACGTGTAAACATTTTCATACCCTATTTATGGGGTTTGGCGGGATTATATTGCTTGAATGCTGATGCTCCTAAAAGTTTAATGCGAGGCGTCAACTTACCTTTGTAAAACTTACCTCTGTAAACTTTGTTGAACTTACCTTTGTATGCTATTATTTCCTCATCAAAACTTTGGCGTTCTTCTTGGGCTAGACTGTTGAATTTGTGTTTGAGCATCGATAAAATTGGACGTATTTTATACAGCTTGTCATAGTCAGAATCACCTTTTTTAGGTTGCTTCGATTTGTCAGAGAAATGGAGGAATTTCTTAATTTTTTCAAATTTGTTGCGCGGCATCGAATCCGTCACTGCAGTCAACTTTAGCTCTTGGGACCATGCCATTTTGAAATTCGGCAGCTTAATCACACCCAAATATAACAAAATCCCAGAGTATCGAAAAATGTCCTCTTTAGTGCATTTGAGTTCAGACTCGGACTCTTGAAGTGCATATAAGTTAGTTTCTTTTACAATCAATTCAATCGCTGCATCGTCAGAAAATGAACGAAAATACTGTATTGGGCTATTCACTATTTCAACATCTTCTAGTCGATTTTCGAATGGTACGTCTTTTACGCCAAATGGGGTTTTCCTCCATCGCAGCGTAGACAAATCTACTCTTTCAACGGAAATAATTTCGGCACACTCAGGATATTCTTCATCACGTTCTTCATTGGCGATACCGTTTAACAAATCAATCTCAAATTCCTCACCTTTTTCCAAAATTTCGAAAAAATTTTTTTTAAAATCTCAGCCTCATCAACTTCGCACTCTTCATCAGAAGACTCGTCCCAATCAAACTCCAGAGCTGCTTTTATATATGCTTTAGAAAGTCCTTTGCGTGTTTTGTTCATATCTTCGATTCTAATGTTTTTGCTATCACCGTTGCCTGAAGTTGCTTACAAGCAACTTAAGAAAAGAAAAAATTATAGATTCCAACTATGCAACTTATTTTTAAATATTTTAATGCTTACTTTTTATTTCACCTTTAGTGTTACAACTGCGTATTTAATTTTTTAATTAACTAATTATAAGTATTTTTAATAATTTTTTTGTTTTGCACTAAAATTTCAGCACGCTCGATATGATCGACAAAAATCCGAATAAAGCATTACACAAATGACACTTTTTTGTTGGTTTTCTTTTCTAAGAGCTGTAATTAACCAGCTTGATGCATGACTTGAAGAGTTAGTTCTGTTTGGTTCATATAAAACGGTAGAAAAAGTCAAAGTTGCTTTTAAGCAACTTTGGGGTCGAAAGGGCTAATTACCCTTTAACATTAAATCAGCATTGCCAACGCAAGCTTTCGCATAAATTTAGGTAGAGAGGGTGATATACATATATGAAGTCAAGAAGCGATGACTCAATAAAAAAATGAAAACTTAGAAAACAAAACATACATATACATAATGACGTGGATTACTGCTTAATTAAAATAAAAAAAAAAATAAATAAATAAATGTAAGGCGCGATAACCTCCGAAGAGATCTACTGTCGAGCTTCTCTTCCAATTTGCGTCTTGCTCCTTTTGATTTTCCCTACAAATTGGCAGGACGGGACCTACATGTTTTATGCCGCCTCCGAACGGCACCCGCAAGGCAGAGGAGTTTTCACTGAGAGCTTCTCATGGCTTCTCTGCCGAGGGGCGACCCCGCTTAGAAAGATTTTCTTCTAATTGAAAAACCTTATTTATAAAATTTTTGATGTTGCTTTGCCCGGGGTATGAACCCAGGGCATACGGTGTGGTAGGCGGAGCACGCTACCATCACACCACGGTGGCCACGGATTCCATTAATTAAAATTTCCTTTAGGGTGGCAAACAATAAATAAAAAAAGTTTTAGAATAATAATATAGGTGAATCAATGATACACTATATTTGCTTCTATAAAGTAATCTTTGGTTCCCCCCACCAGCGGTAAGGGTAAAAAATTTACTTTTGATATTTGGCAATTTACGACTGCCTTATATTTGAAATCCTTACAAAATCTCAAGCTTGCTTAGCAATATTTGAAATATGAATTAAATCTTAGCTTAACTTTATATAGTTTAAGTACCTAAAGTAAATCAAAAAGAAAAAAGGAAAATTTCATAGATAATTAGAATCATATTTGCATATATACCTATATTAATGTCATAGTAATAATAATTTGGTAAATCCACATGGGTCCCTTTGCCTAACCTAACTAAACTTCATTGAGAATCCTCAACTTTTGGAATATGAGCTACAACGCTCCCTTTTTCTATCATTAAACATGCCCAAATTTTAACTTTAAATCTACATATATATATTGTAACGAATGTTAGCAGCACTGAGCGATGCTATCGTCTCTAAGCCGATGCTAAGCAGTGACGTGAATGCACATCAATAATTCAATCATTATGTATCTACATAAACGAAACAATAACTGGGTCTACATATATGTACCATGTACGTATACGAGCAGCGGAGAGTCAATGCACAAACTCATGCATATATCTGAGATACTCCTATAAGTATGCAATGAGAAAACCTATAAAATTGTGCAATTGTAGTTACAGCTGAGAAGTTTGAGAGCTGCTGGACTAGTAGATTCTGGAAGCGCCTAGAAGATGCGAAGGTTGAAATGAAAGAGTATAAAAGGCGGCAATTGTAGAGGCACTGGAATTCAGTTTGATTTGAGTTGTCAAGCAGTTTCGATTAAGACTATATCTAGCGAGCAATAGCAGTATTATTTTGAAAGTCAGTTTCATTTAAGCTATCAGTTTGGCTATTAAGCCAGCTAATTGCAAAGTATAAGTGTTATTGTGAAGTACTTTAATAAAGGCCATTTTGCATTATTACAAAGTGGAGTTATTTATTCAACAGTTTAGTGATTCGAACTTAGCAGAGGATTGCAAATAAGAGGATTGCAAGTAAATTCGTTACAATATAAATGAATCGTGGTGAGTGTATGTTCAGATGCTTAATTCTTTGAAACTACCGGAACGACTTTTATAAAATTTTGTAAGTATATTATCTAGGTACCCGAATAGGCTATAGGCTATATTTCATACCGCTGGGTGGCTAGGGTCTTGAGACCAAAACGTGGACCCGCGTACCGCTAGAATGTGTTTATACAATATGGATATCAGATGCAAGCTGTTGATAAGGGCATTCGTAAAGAGTATTCTTTATACCGCTGGGTGACTAGAAGTAACAAGAAGGTTCAAAACATGCGATCAAGCAATAATTCATACCATTACTTCGCGGGTATGGGATTAACCATGCTATTTATATGAGAAAAATTTCGCACAGTGTTGAATGGCAGCAACTCTCGATTACAGATGTCGCCCCCTCAAGCTATAATATTCGTAGGTGGCATTATATGACTAGCAGGAACATTCGACTACCGATTGGCAGATGTCGCCCGCTCATAACGCTATTTATTACCCGTCGTAAGTGGCGTCACAGCAATGCTATTGGCGGCATTGTGGTGAAGTTTTGACTAACAGCAACTTCCGATTTTGGAATTACAGATGTCCCCGCTCATGTTGTAATATTCGTAGGTGGCATTTTATGACTAGGAGCTACTTTCGATTACCGAATTACAGATGTCGCCCGCTCATAACCCTATTTATTACCAGTCAAAATAATATCGATATAAAAGGGGCATGGCACCTCCCAAGCAAAATGAATATTTGGTACTACATAACTGTGAAGGTATTCATGCTAGAACATTGAAATTCAGTAATGAGTTATATGAGGTCAATCCCTAACACCCCCAAGAAAATGTGGGGTGGGAGAGAAGGGGCGTAGCACCTCCTATATAAATGGAATTTTCATGCTGCATATCTCTGGATGTAGTAATGATAGGATAATGAAAATTGGTAAGGAGCTATATGAGGTTAAGTCCTAACACCTCCAGTAAAATGTGGAATTGGGGAAAAGGGAGCGTGGCACCTTAACTACATATGGGATTTTTCAGAACTATGGCTGCCGTACAAACTTAGGTTATTATAACACCTAAGGTTTGACTATAGAGTTGTTTGGCTGTTATTCCTTTTAGATGTTTAATAATCTTCCGCCGTTAAAATTTTTGGTTAACTTCAGTCTCTCCACATCTTCTATCTATCTATCTATATATATATATAAAATTCAAATTATGTATGTATGTATGTATTTATGTATGTAGGTATAGATCGAGTTGCGTCCTAAACGGATCCACCGATCACAACTAAATTTGCACAACATACTAGAAACAATCCAAGGATGGTCATAGGCTAAAACTAATATCGATATATAAAAAGGGCGTGACACCTCCCATGCAAAATGAAAATTTGTTACCACATAACTCTGAAGGTATTCATGCTAGAACATTGAAATTCAGTAAGGAGTTATATGAGGTCAATCCCTAACACCCCCAAGAAAATGTGGGGTGGGGGAGAAGGGGGCGGGGCACCTCCCATATAAATGGAGTTTGTCATACTGTATATTTCTGGATATATTAAAGTAGGATAATGAAAATTGGTAAGGAGCTATATGAGGTTAAGTCCAAGCTGCTTCAGTAAAATGTGGAATTGGGGAAAAGAGGGCGTGGCACCTTCCCTACAAATGGGATTTTTCAGAACTATGGCTGCCGTACAAACTTAGGTTATTATAACAGCTAAAGTTTGACTACAGAGTTGTTTGGCTGTTATTCCTTTTGGATGGTTAGTAATCTTATGCCGTTAAAATTTTTTTGTTAACTTCAGTCTATCCGCATCTTCTATCTATATACATATATATAAAGTTAAGATTATGAATGTTTATATGTAGGTATAAATCGGGTTGCGTCCTAAACCGATCGGCCGATCACAACTAAGTTTGAATCACCCACTAGAAACCTTCCAATGATGGTCATTGGCTAAACATAAAAAAAAAAATAAATAAATGTAAGGCGCGATAACCTCCGAAGAGATCTAAGGCCGAGCTTCTCTTCCAATTTGCGTCGTGCTCGTCTTGATTTTCTCTACAAATTGGCCGGACGGGACCTACATGTTTTATGCCGACTCCGAACGGCATCTGCAAGGCAGATGAGTTTTCACTGAGAGCTTTTCATGGCAGAAATACATCCGGAGCGCTTGCCAAACACTGCCGAGGGGCGACCCCGCTTAGAAAAATTTTCTTCTAATTGAAAAACCTTATTTCTAAAATTTTGATGTTGCTTTGCCCGGGGTGCGAACCCAGAGCATACGGCGGAGCACGCTATCATCACACCACGGTGGCCGACTATGGCTAAACATAACTTCAATATAAAAAAGGTGGTGGCACCTACCATACAAATGGAATGTTTGATACAGCATAACTCGGTTAGTATTCATGCAAGAACATTGAAATCCAGTAAAGAGTTAAAGTGGACCAATCCCTAACACCACTAAGAAAATAAGGAGTGATTAAAAAGGGGCGTGGTACCTACCATACAAATGGAATAATGAAAAGTGGTATTGAACTATATGACGTTAAGTCCTAACAGCACCAGTAATATATGGAATTGAAAAAAATAAAACAAGACAAATGGGACTTTCAGAACAATGACTGCCTTAAAAACTTAGGTTATTTCAACACGTAAAGTTTGATTACAGAGTTGGGTTTGGCTGTTATTACTTTAGTATTCTTTTATGTTATCTTTGGGGTTGGTATTTTTGGATACGCATGGAGGAACCGGAAAAAAACATTTCTGTTTAATTTAATATTAATTGATGTAATTTTAAGGTGTAATGATCATACCAAAGGTGGTGCTTTCCTGTTACTTGCTGGAACAGCCGCAGTTGCAGTAAATGCGTGCTTTTTCGTCTATAGACGGCTTTACGTACAAAAATTTACTCTCTTTAGAAATATGAGAGGGCATTTTGGCGGAAACACTTCAGCAGCAGCTTTTGCTAACCAACTTCTTGAAATTAATTATGGCAAAATTCGTATTTCTTTACTAACAGATTTGATTTCTTTTCCTGCAAGTTTTTGAGAAATTATGACATCACCTGAAGCTTTAATATTTAATGTTTCTTCCAAATATTGAATCTATCTTTACAAACTATAAATTGCTTTGAGAAAAGGCATGTTGGGCACCTTCAAATGAGGATGTTAATATCACTAGAACCAAGACAACTTATCACTCAATTAACACAGTTGCGGAAGAGTCCCAAGCTGTGCATATCCGATTGAGTTTATTAGTTCTTTTGAGCCATTAGAAATTTCTCCTCACCGATTGATCCTGAAAAAGGGCCCATAACATCATAATATTTATGCTTCGTTATTTGGATTCTCCGCGCTTATGTAGTGGGACAAGGCTTTTCATCACAAAACTTTTACGGATGTCATTGAAGCAATTCATTTTATCGGAAAATTTCGAAAATAAAAAAGTTTAAAACCAAGGATACCATTGATACCGATATATTTGTCTTTTCAATTTTCAATGCCTCAAATTTCTTATCCCTATCAATGAAGCTCAAGGCCGATCATTACAAGTGAATCAAGGGATTGATGAGCGCAATACAAAGCTTTATAGCTTCAGAGCTTCTGCAACTCAATTGTCAACCTCTCCTAAGCGAGGGGAATCCTGTTACAAATATGATTATATCATACAGCAACAGTTATTAGCTGTAGCAGAAGTCAATCTTACCAACTCACGTTTTATCCATGGCCAGTTACGCGTAGCTTGCATATTTTTATAGAAACGTGGGGTAAAACCCACTGGCTTAAGCTAGTATCTAATATATATTATAAATGGGAAAGTTTGGATGTTAAGATGTTTGGATGTTTGGATGTTTGGATGTTTAGATGTTTGGATGTTTGGATGTTTGGATGTTTGGATGTTTGGATGTTTGGATGTTTGGATGTTTGGATGTTTGTCCAGACGTTTGTCTTTGTGACTCAATAACGCAAGAACGGCTGGACCGATTTGGATGAAATTTTGCACACATATAGCCAATAGTCTAGAAGGATCTACTAGCTATATATTTTTCAAAAGGGGCGTGGTCCCCGCCCCCTAGGAACAGTTATAATTTAATTATTATATTTTTTCGTCTTTGCGTCTGAATCACGCCGGAATGGCTACACGGATTTTGATGAAATTTGGGACACAGACAGTAGTCTACTAGCGAAATTTTTTTCGAACATGGAAAGAGGGGTGGGGGTCCCACGACCCTTCGAGAAATTATTTTTCATAATTTTTACACATTATAACTTTACGTATACTGGCCTTCACCAATATCACAGACTCAAGGGGTCAAATAAATCGAGGGCTTACAAAGTAGGCAGTGACACCCTCCGCCCGCCCCCCTTTATCTCCCCCTCTGGTGTAAAATCCATAAATTGTTATAACTCAATCTAAATTTTCTCCTAAATCAATAGTTTTTGGTATCTGGTACATACAGAACGAGATCTAGACAATTTTGGAGGAACGATCAGTGGTCCTCTCCTCTACTCTCGCCATCCGCCCTCCATCAATTGTTTTTATTAGCACGCTTTTATTAGCTTTACCTGTATGTTTCTATCTAACTTTTTATTCGCTCCAATGCGCCTGCTGCCTTATTAACATGGTTTTATAATTAGCTTCACCTTATTTGTAATCCCGTAAGGGTCATATCGAGACCCTTCCGGGATCATTTCTGGATGGTTTTCGGGATCGGTCCGGGATTACGCCGGGGTAATTTCGGGACTTTTTCGGGACTATTTCGGGATCATTTTGGGACCCTTCCGGGATCATTTCTGTATAGTTTACGGGATCCGTCCGGGATCCCGTCGGGGTTATTTTGGAACATTTTCGGGACTATTCCGGAATCATTTCGGGACTATTTCGCGCTCATTTGGGGACCCTTCCGGCATCATTTCTGGATGGTTTTCGGGATCCGTGCGGGATCTCGTCGGGGTCATATGGGGACTTTTTCGGGATCATTTGAGGGCTCTTCCGGCATCATTTCTGGATGGTTTTCGTGATCCGTCCGGGATATCGTCGGGGTCATTTGGGGACTTTTTCGGGATCATTTGGGGGCTCTTCCGACATCATTTCTGGATGGTTTTCGGGATCCGTCCGGGATCTCGTCGGGGTCATTTGGGGACTTTTTCGGGATCATTTTGGGGCTCATCCGGCATCATTTCTGGATGGTTTTCGGTATCCGTCCGGGATCCCGTCGGGGTCATTTCGGGACTTTTTCGCGACTAATACGGGATCATTTGGGAACCCTTTCGGCATCATTTCTGGATGGTTTTCGGGATCCGTCCGGGATCCCGTCGGGGTCATTTCGGGACTTTTTCGCGACTAATACGGGATCATTTGGGAACCCTTTCGGCATCATTTCTGGATGGTTTTCGGGATCCGTCCGGGATCCCATTAGGGTAATTTCGGGACTATTAGGGGATCATTTGGGAACCTTTCAGGCATCATTTCTGGATAATTTTCGGGATCCGTCCGGGATGCCGACGAGATCATTTCGGGACTATTTCGGTATCATTTGGGATACCTACCGGCATCATTTCTGGATGGTTTTTGGGATTCGTCCGGGATCCCATCGTGGTCGTTTCGGGACTTTTTTTCGACTAATACGGGATCATTTGCGGACCCTTTCGGCATCATTTCTGGATAGTTGTCCGGATCCCGTCACGGTCATTTCGGGACTATTAGGGGATCATTGAGGACGTTTCCGGCATCATTTCTGTATTGTTTTCGGAATCCTTTCGGGATCCCGTCAGGGTCATTTTGGGACTTTTTTGGGGCTAATACGGGATCATTTGGGGATCCTCTAGGGGTCGTTTCGTGACTTTTTCTGTTTTATTTCGGGATCATTTGGGGACCCTTCCGGCATAATTTCTTGATGGTTTGCCGGATCCATCAGGGTCATTTCGGGACCATTTTGGGATCATTTGGGGACCCTTCCGAGATCATTTCTGGATCCGTCCGGAATGCCGTAGGAGCCATTTCGGGATTTTTTGTTACTTTTCCGGGATAGTTTTTGGACCCTTCCGGGATCATTTCTGGATCTGTGCGGGATCCCATCTGGGTCATTTCCGGACTATTTCGGGATCATTTTGGGATCCTTCCGGAATCATTTCTGTATGGTTTTCGCGTTCCGTCGTTGATTCCCTCAGAGCCATTTCGGAAACTTTTCTGGAGTATGTCGGGGTCATTTGGGGACTTTTTCGGGATCATTTGGGGCTCTTCCGGCATCATTTCTGGATGGTTTTCGGAATCCGTGCGGGATCTCGTCCGGGTCATTTGGGGACTTTTTCGGGATCATTTGGGGGCTCTTCCGGCATCATTTCTGGATGGTTTTCGGGATCCGTCCGGGATATCGTCGGGGTCATTTGGGGACTTTTTCGTGATCATTTGGGGGCTCTTCCGGCATCATTTCTGGATGGTTTTTGGGATCCGTCCGGGATCCCATCAGGGTAATTTCGGGACTATTAGGGGATCATTTGTGGACCTTTCCGGCATCATTTCTGGATAATTTTCGGTATCCGTCCGGGATGCCGACGAGGTCATTTCGGGATTATTTCGGCCTCATTTGGGATACCTACCGGCATCATTTCTGGATGGTTTTTGGGATTCGTCCGGGATCCCGTCGGGGTCATTTCGGGACTTTTTCTCGACTAATACGGGATCATTTGCGGACCCTTTCGGCATAATTTCTGGATAGTTGTCGGGATCCGTTCGGGATCCCGTCACGGTCATTTCGGAGCTATTAGGGGATCATTTGAGGACCTTTCCGGCATCATTTTTGGATAGTTTTTGGAATCCTTTCGGGATCCCGTCAGGGTCATTTCGGGGCTTTTTCGGAATCATTTCAGGATTCGTCCGGGAACCCGTCAGGGTAATTTCTGGACTTTTCCGAGACTATTTCGGGATCATTTTGGGACCTTCCCAAGATCACTTCTGGATGGATTTCGGGATTTGTCCGGGATGCCCTCAGGGTCATTTTGGGACTATTAGGTGAGCATTTGAGGACCGTTCCGGCATCACTTCTGGATGGTTTTCGGTATCCGTTCAGATTCCCGTCGGAATAATTGCGGGACTTTTTCGGGATCATTGGGGTCCCTTCCAAAATCATTTCTGGATGGTTTTTGGGATTCGTCCGGCATCCCGTCGGGGTCATTTCGGGACTTTTTCTCGACTAATACGGGATCATTTGCGGGCCCTTTCAGTATCATTTCTGGATAGTTGTCGGGATCCTTTCGGGATCCCGTCAGGGTCTTTTCGGAACTATTGGGAGATCATTTGAGGACCTTTCCGGCATCATCTCTGGTTAGTTTTCGGGATCCTTTCCGGGTCCCATCAGGGTCATTTCGGGACTTTTTCGGCATCATTTAAGATTGGTTTTCAGGATTCGTCCGGTATCCGTCAGGGTAATTTCTGGACTTTTCCCAGACTATTTCGGGATAATTTTGGGACCCTCCCAAGATCATTTCTGGATGGATTTCGGGATCTGTCCGGGATGCCGTCAGGGTCATTTTGGGACTATTAGGTGATCATTTGAGGACCTTTTCGGCATCACTTCTGGATGGTTTTCGGTATCCGCTCAGGATCCCGTCGGAATTATTGCGGGACTTTTTCGGGATCATTTGGCGTCCCTTCCGGCATCATTTCTGGCTGGTTTTTGGTATTCGTCCGGCATCCCGTCGGGTTCATTTCGGGACTTTTTCTCGACTAATACGGGATCATTTGCGGGCCCTTTCGGCATCATTTCTAGATAGTTGTCGGGATCCGTTCGGGATCCCGTCAGGGTCTTTTCGGAACTATTAGGTGATCATTTGAGGACATTTCCGGCATCATTTCTGGATAGTTTTCGGGATCCTTTCGGGGTCCAGTCAGGGTCATTTCGGGACTTTTTCGGGATCATTTAGAGATGGCTTTCAGGATTCGTCCGGGAACCCGTCAGGGTAATTTCTGAACTTTTCCGAGACTATTTCGGGATAATTTTGGGACCTTCCCAAGATCATTTCTGGATGGATTTTGGGATCAGTCCGGGATGCTGTCAGGGTCATTTTGGTATTAGGTGATCATTTGAGGACCTTTCCGGCATCACTTCTGGATGGTTATCGGTATCCGATCAGGATCCCCTCGGAATCATTGCGGGACTTTTTCGGGATCATTTGGGGTCCCTCCCAAGATCATTTCTGGATGGATTTCGGGATCTGTCCGGGATCCCGTCAGGGTCATTTAGGGGTGCGTTCGAGATCCCGTCAGGGTCATTTCGGGACTTCTTCGGGAATATATCGGGATCATTTCTGGATGGTTTATGGGATCCGTCCATGACCCCTTAAGGGTCATTTCGGGACTATTAGGTGATCATTTGAGGACCTTTCCGGCGTCACTTCTAGATGATTTTCGGTATCCGTTCGGGATCCCGTCGGAATCAATGCGGGACTTTTACGGAATCATTTGGGATTCCTTCCGGCATCATTTCTGGATGGTTTTCGGGATTTGTCCGGGATCCCGTCGGGGTTATTTCAGGACCTTTTCGGGGCTAATACGGGATCATTTGGGGATCCTCTAGGGGTCGTTTCGTGACTTTTTCTGTATTATTTCGGGATCATTTTGGGACCCTTTCGGCATAATTTCTTGATGGTTTGCCGGATCCATCAGGGTCATTTCGGGACCATTTTGGGATCATTTGGGGACCCTTCCGAGATCATTTCTGGATCCGTCCGGAATGCCGTAGGAGCCATTTCGGGATTTTTTGTTACTTTTCCGGGATAGTTTTTGCACCCTTCCGGGATCATTTCTGGATCTGTGCGGGATCCCATCTGGGTCAATTCCGGACTATTTCGGGATCATTTTGGAATCCTTCTGGAATCATTTCTGTATGGTTTTCGCGATCCATCGTGGATCCCCTCGGAGCCATTTCGGAACTTTTTCTGGAGTTAGTCGGGATAATTTAGGGACCCTTCCTGGATATTTTCTGGATGGTTTCTGAGATCCGTCCGGGAGCCCGTCAGGGTAATTTCGGAACTTTTTCGGCACTATTTCGGGATCAATTTGGTACCCTTCAGGCATCATTTCTGTGTGGTTATCTGGATAAGTCTAGAATCGTGTCGTTGTCATTTCGGGTTTTTTTGGGACTACTTCGGGAACTTTTGGAAACACTTCCGGGGCGTTTCTGGATGGTTTTCGGGATCCATCCGCGATAGCGTCGGGGTCATTTCGTGGCTTTTTCTGGATAATTTCGTTATCATTTTGGGATCCTATCAGGTTATCAGCTCATAAAGTTCTTTTTTTTACTCAATTACAAAAATAAAATGCATTATGCTACGTTTCCACCAAACCCAAACTCGGTGTTTGCCAACTCTTTTATGCAAAATATCTCTTGGCAGAAATGCAACTTTTGATTTTTGCTTTCGCATTATTGAAACCGAAGTTAAAACGCGTTTTTCGATAGCTTTCGCGATATTTTTAGACATGTTTTAACAGTCTTACGAAACTGGCAAACACGGAGTTTGGGTTTGGTGGAAACGTAGTATTAGACAGAAAAAAAATTTTAAACAGATAACTTTATAAGCAGGCTAACGTGAATAGCCCACATATTTCATTTTCTCCTTGCGGACGGGGCCGCGGGTAAAGGCTAGTATATTATAAATGGGAAAGTTTGGATGTTAAGATGTTTGGATGTTTGGATGTTTGGATGTTTAGATGTTTGGATGTTTGGATGTTTGGATGTTTGGATGTTTGGATGTTTGTCCAGACGTTTGTCTTTGTGACTCAATAACGCAAGAACGGCTGGACCGATTTGGATGAAATTTTGCACACATATAGCCAATAGTCTAGAAGGATCTACTAGCTATATATTTTTCAAAAGGGGCGTGGTCCCCGCCCCCTAGGAACAGTTATAATTTAATTATTATATTTTTTCGTCTTTGCGACTGAATCACGCCAAAATGGCTACACGGATTTTGATGAAATTTGGGACACAGACAGTAGTCTACTAGCGAAATTTTTTTCGAACATGGAAAGAGGGGTGGGGGTCCCACGACCCTTCGAGAAATTATTTTTCATAATTTTTACACATTATAACTTTACGTATACTGGCCTTCCCCAATATCACAGACTCAAGGGGTCAAATAAGTCGAGGGCTTACAAAGTAAGCAGTGACACATCCGCCCGCCCCCCTTTATCTCCCCCACTTGTGTAAAATCCATAAATTGTTATAACTCAATCTAAATTTTCTCCTAAATCAATAGTTTTTGGTATCTGGTACATACAGAACGAGATCTAGACAATTTTGGAGGAACGATCAGTAGTCCTCTCCTCTACTCCCGCCATCCGCCCTCCATCAATTGTTTTTATTAGCACGCTTTTATTAGCTTTACCTGTATGTTTCTATCTAACTTTTTATTCGCTCCAATGCGCCTGCTGCCTTATTAACATGGTTTTATAATTAGCTTCACCTTATTTGTAATCCCGTAAGGGTCATATCGAGACCCTTCCGGGATTTTTTCTGAATGGTTTTCGGGATCGGTCCGGGATTACGCCGGGGTAATTTCGGGACTTTTTCGGGACTATTTCGGGATCATTTTGGGACCCTTCCGGGATCATTTCTGTATAGTTTACGGGATCCGTCCGGGATCCCGTCGGGGTTATTTTGGAACATTTTCGGGACTATTCCGGAATCATTTCGGGACTATTTCGCGATCATTTGGGGACCCTTCCGGCATCATTTCTGGATGGTTTTCGGGATCCGTGCGGGATCTCGTCGGGGTCATATGGGGACTTTTTCGGGATCATTTGAGGGCTCTTCCGGCATCATTTCTGGATGGTTTTCGGGATCCGTCCGGGATATCGTCGGGGTCATTTGGGGACTTTTTCGGGATCATTTGGGGGCTCTTCCGGCATCATTTCTGGATGGGTTTCGGGATCCGTCCGGGATCTCGTCGGGGTCATTTGGGGACTTTTTCGGGATCATTTTGGGGCTCATCCGGCATCATTTCTGGATGGTTTTCGGGATCCGTCCGGGATCCCGTCGGGGTCATTTCGGGACTTTTTCGCGACTAATACGGGATCATTTGGGAACCCTTTCGGCATCATTTCTTGATGGTTTTCGGGATCCGTCCGGGATCCCGTCGGGGTCATTTCGGGACTTTTTCGCGACTAATACGGGATCATTTGGGAACCCTTTCGGCATCATTTCTGGATGGTTTTCGGGATCCGTCCGGGATCCCATTAGGGTAATTTCGGGACTATTAGGGGATCATTTGGGAACCTTTCCGGCATCATTTCTGGATAATTTTCGGGATCCGTCCGGGATGCCGACGAGGTCATTTCGGGACTTTCGGGATCATTTGGGATACCTACCGGCATCATTTCTGGATGGTTTTTGGGATTCGTCCGGGATCCCGTCGTGGTCCTTTGGGGACTTTTTTTCGACTAATACGGGATCATTTGCGGACCCTTTCGGCATCATTTCTGGATAGTTGTCGGGATCCCGTCACGGTCATTTCGGTACTATTAGGGGATCATTTGAGGACCTTTCCGGCATCATTTCTGTATTGCTTTCGGAATCCTTTCGGGATCCCGTCAGGGCCATTTTGGGACTTTTTTGGGGCTAATACGGGATCATTTGGGGATCCTCTAGGGGTCGTTTCGTGACTTTTTCTGTTTTATTTCGGGATCATTTGGGGACCCTTCCGGCATAATTTCTTGATGGTTTGCCGGATCCATCAGGGTAATTTCGGGACCATTTTGGGATCATTTGGGGACCCTTCCGAGATCATTTCTGGATCCGTCCGGGATGCCGTAGGAGCCATTTCAGGATTTTTTGTTACTTTTCCGGGATAGTTTTTGGACCCTTCCGGGATCATTTCTGGATCTGTGCGGGATCCCATCTGGGTCATTTCCGGACTATTTCGGGAGCATTTTGGGATCCTTCCGGAATCATTTCTGTATGGTTTTCGCGATCCGTCGTTGATTCCCTCGGAGCCATTTCGGAACCTTTTCTGGAGTATGTCGGGGTCATTTGGGGACTTTTTCGGGATCATTTGGGGCTCTTCCGGCATCATTTCTGGATGGTTTTCGGGATCCGTGCGGGATCTCGTCGGGGTCATTTGGGGACTTTTTCGGGATCATTTGGGGGCTCTTCCGGCATCATTTCTGGATGGTTTTCGGGATCCGTCCGGGATATCGTCGGGGTCACTTGGGGACTTTTTCGGGATCATTTGGGGGCTCTTCCGGCATCATTTCTGGATGGTTTTCGGGATCCGTCCGGGATCCAATCAGGGTAATTTCGGGACTATTAGGGGATCATTTGTGGACCTTTCCGGCATCATTTCTGGATAAGTTTCGGTATCCGTCCGGGATGCCGACGAGGTCATTTCGGGATTATTTCGGGATCATTTGGGATACCTACCGGCATCATTTCTGGATGGTTTTTGGGATTCGTCCGGGATCCCGTCGGGGTCATTTCGGGACTTTTTCTCGACTAATACGGGATCATTTGCGGACCCTTTCGGCATAATTTCTGGATAGTTGTCGGGATCCGTTCGGGATCCCGTCACGGTCATTTCGGAACTATTAGGGGATCATTTGAGGACCTTTCCGGCATCATTTCTGGATAGTTTTTTGGAATCCTTTCGGGATCCCGTCAGGGTCATTTCGGGGCTTTTTCGGGATCATTTAAGGATGGCTTTCAGGATTCGTCCGGGAACCCGTCAGGGTAATTTCTGGACTTTTCCGAGACTATTTCGGGATTATTTTGGGACCTTCCCAAGATCATTTCTGGATGGATTTCGGGATTTGTCCGGGATGCCCTCAGGGTCATTTTGGGACTATTAGGTGAGCATTTGAGGACCGTTCCGGCATCACTTTTGGATGGTTTTCGGTATCCGTTCAGATTCCCGTCGGAATAATTGCGGGACTTTTTCGGGATCATTGGGGTCCCTTCCAAAATCATTTCTGGATGGTTTTTGGGATTCGTCCGGCATCCCGTCGGGGTCATTTCGGGACTTTTTCTCGACTAATACGGGATCATTTGCGGGCCCTTTCGGTATCATTTCTGGATAGTTGTCGGGATCCGTTCGGGATCCCGTCAGGGTCTTTTCGGAACTATTGGGAGATCATTTGAGGACCTTTCCGGCATCATTTCTGGTTATTTTTCGGGATCCTTTCCGGGTCCCATCAGGGTCATTTCGGGACTTTTTCGGCATCATTTAAGATTGGTTTTCAGGATTCGTCCGGTATCCGTCAGGGTAAGTTCTGGGCTTTTCCCAGACTATTTCGGGATAATTTTGGGACCCTCCCAAGATCATTTCTGGATGGATTTCGGGATCTGTACGGGATGCCGTCAGAGTCATTTTGGGACTATTAGGTGATCATTTGAGGACCTTTTCGGCATCACTTCTGGATGGTTTTCGGTATCCGCTCAGGATCCCGTCGGAATTATTGCGGGACTTTTTCGGGATCATTTGGTGTCCCTTCCGGCATCATTTCTGGCTGGTTTTTGGGATTCGTCCGGCATCCCGTCAGGTTCATTTCGGGACTTTTTCTCGACTAATACGGGATCATTTGCGGGCCCTTTCGGCATCATTTCTAGATAGTTGTCGGGATCCGTTCGGGATCCCGTCAGGGTCTTTTCGGAACTATTAGGTGATCATTTGAGGACATTTCCGGCATCATTTCTGGATAGTTTTCGGGATCCTTTCGGGGTCCAGTCAGGGTCATTTCGGGACTTTTTCGGGATTATTTAGAGATGGCTTTCAGGATTCGTCCGGGAACCCGTCAGGGTAATTTTTGAACTTTTCCGAGACTATTTCGGGATAATTTTGGGACCTTCCCAAGATCATTTCTGGATGGATTTTGGGATCAGTCCGGGATGCCGTCAGGGTCATTTTGGTATTAGGTGATCATTTGAGGACCTTTCCGGCATCACTTCTGGATGGTTATCGGTATCCGATCAGGATCCTCTCGGAATCATTGCGGGACTTTTTCGGGATCATTTGGGGTCCCTCCCAAGATCATTTCTGGATGGATTTCGGGATCTGTCCGGGATCCCGTCAGGGTCATTTAGGGGTGCGTTCGAGATCCCGTCAGGGTCATTTCGGGACTTCTTCGGGAATATATCGGGATCATTTCTGGATGGTTTATGGGATCCGTCCATGACCCCTTAAGGGTCATTTCGGGACTATTAGGTGATCATTTGAGGACCTTTCCGGCATCACTTCTGAATGATTTTCGGTATCCGTTCGGGATCCCGTCGGAATCAATGCGCGACTTTTACGGAATCATTTGGGATTCCTTCCGGCATCATTTCTGGATGGTTTTCGGGATTTGTCCGGGATCCCGTCGGGGTTATTTCGGACCTTTTCGGGGCTAATACGGGATCATTTGGGGATCCTCTAGGGGTCGTTTCGTGACTTTTTCTGTATTATTTCGGGATCATTTTGGGACCCTTTCGGCATAATTTCTTGATGATTTGCCGGATCCATCAGGGTCATTTCGGGACCATTTTGGGATCATTTGGGGACCCTTCCGAGATCATTTCTGGATCCGTCCGGGATGCCGTAGGAGCCATTTCGGGATTTTTTGTTACTTTTCCGGGATAGTTTTTGCACCCTTCCGGGATCATTTCTGGATTTGTGCGGGATCCCATCTGGGTCAATTCCGGACTATTTCGGGATCATTTTGGAATCCTTCCGGAATCATTTCTGTGTGGTTTTCGCGATCCATCGTGGATCCCCTCTGAGCCATTTCGGAACTTTTTCTGGAGTTAGTCGGGATAATTTAGGGACCCTTCCTGGATATTTTCTGGATGGTTTCTGAGATCCGTCCGGGAGCCCGTCAGGGTAATTTCGGAACTTTTTCGGGACTATTTCGGGATCAATTTGGTACCCTTCAGGCATCATTTCTGTGTGGTTATCTGGATAAGTCTATAATCGTGTCGTTGTCATTTCGGGTTTTTTTGGGACTACTTCGGTAACTTTTGGAAACACTTCCGGGGCGTTTCTGGATGGTTTTCGGGATCCGTCCGCGATAGCGTCGGGGTCATTTCGTGGCTTTTTCTGGATAATTTCGTTATCATTTTGGGATCCTATCAGGTTATCAGCTCATAAAGTTCTTTTTTTTACTCAATTACAAAAATAAAATGCATTAGACAGAAAAAAAATTTTAAACAGATAACTTTATAAGCAGGCTAACGTGAATAGCCCACATATTTCATTTTCTCCTTGCGGACGGGGCCGCGGGTAAAGGCTAGTATATATATATATGTAAAGCTAAATACAACTTTTTATACTCAGCTGAGCAGAGCTCACAGAGTATATTAATTTTGTTCGCATAACGGTAATCCGTAACGACATAAACTAATCGAGATAGATATAGACTTCTATATATTAAAATGATCTGGGCGAAAAAAAAAACTCAGTTAGCCATGTCCGTCCCGTCCGTCCGTCCGTCCGTAAACACGATAACTTGAGAAAATTTTGAGGTATCTTAATGAAATTTGGTATGTAGGTTCCTGGGCACACATCTCAGATCGCTATTTAAAATGAACGAAATCGGACCATAACCACGCCAATTTTTCGATATCGAAAATTTCGAAAAACCGAAAAAGTGCGATAATTCATCGCCAGAGACGGCTAAAGCGATGAAACTTGGTAGATAGGTTGACCTTATGACGCAGAATAGAAAATTAGTAAAATTTTGGACAATGGGCGTGGCACCGCCCACTTTTAAAAGAAGGTAATTGCAAAGTTTTGCAAGCTGTAATTTGGCAGTCGTTGAAGATATCATGATGAAATTTGACAGGAACATTACTCCCATTACTGTATGTGTGCTAAATAAAAATTAGCAAAATCGGATTACGAACACGCTCACCTTTTAAACAAAATTTTTTTTTATAAGTCAAATTTTAACAAAAAATTGAATATCGTTACAGTATATAAGTAAATTATGTCAACATTCAACTCCAGTAATGATACGGTGCAACAAAATACAAAAATAAAAGAAAATTTCAAAATGTGCGTGGCTCCGCCCTTTTTCATTTAATTTGTCTAGAATATTTTTAATGCCATAAGACGAAAAAAAATTGACCAATCCTTTTGAAATTTGATGGAGGCATAGATTCTGTGACGATTTCTGTGAAAATAGGCGAAATCGGCTGAAGCCACGCCCAGTTTTTATACACAGTCGACAGTCTGTCCTTCCGCTCGGTCGTTAACACGATAACTTGAGCAAAAATTGATATATCTTTACTAAACTTAGTTGACGTACTTATTTGAACTCACTTTATCTTGGTATAAAAAATGGCTGAAATCCGACTAAGATCACGCCCACTTTTTCGATATCGAAAATTACAAAAAATTAAAAAAATGCCACAATTCTATACAAAATATGAAAAAAGGGATGAAACATGGTAATTGTATTGGTTTATTGGCGCAAAACATAACTTTGGAAAAAACTTTGTAAAACACACCTACCATATTAAGTAGAAGAAAATGAAAAAGTTCTGCAAGGCGAAATCAAAAGCCCTTAGAATCTTGGCAGGAACAGTATCGTGGTATTACATATATAAATAAATTAGCGGTACCCGACATATGATGTTCTGGGTCGCCCTTTTAAAGCCCTCATTAGTACCTTTAATTTGATACCCATATCGTACAAACAAATTCTAGAGTCACCCCTGGTTCACCTTTATGGCGATATCTCGAAAAGGCGTCCACCAATAGAACTAAGGCCCACTCCCTTTTAAATAATCATTAACACCTTTCATTTGATACCCATATCGTACAAACAAATTCTAGAGTCACCCCTGGTCCACCTTTATGGCGATATTTCGAAAAGGCGTCCACCTTTAGAACTAAGGCCCACTCCCTTTTAAAATACTCATTAACACCTTTCATTTGATTCCCATATCGTACAGAACCATTCTAGAGTTACCCCTGGTCCACTTTTACGGCGAATTCTCGAAAAGGCGTCCACCTATAGAACTAAGGCCCACTCCCTTTTAAAATACTCATTAACACCTTTCATTTGATACCCATATCGTACAAACATATTCTAGAGTCACCCCTGGTCCACCTTTGTGGCGATATCTCGAAAAGGCGTCCACCTTTAGAACTAAGGCCCACTCCCTTTTAAAATACTCATTAACACCTTTAATTTGACACCCATATCGTACAAACGCATTCTAGAGTCACCCCTGGTCCAACTTTATGGCGATATCTCGAAAAGGCGTCCACCTATAGAACTAAGGCCCACTCCCTTTTAAATACTTATTAGCACCTTTCATTTGATACCCATATCGTACAAACACATTCTAGAGTCACCCCTGGTCCAAATTTATGGCGATATCTCGAAAAGGCGTCACCAATAGAACTATGGCCCACTCCTTTTTAAAATACTCATTAACACATTTCATTTGATACACATGTCATACAAACACATTCCAGGGTTACCCTAGGTCAGTGGCGTACTAGAATATTGAGCGCCCGGGGCAATGCATGATGTCCCGCCCCCTACCCATATATTGTTTTACACGTTTCTCATTTTACAAATTCCGTAAGACATTTCCAGATAATTTTTTACAATTTTCATGCTTTATTTCATTATCAATAAACAATACTTTCAATAGTTTTGAAAGGTTTGATATTCTCTCGTGGCCACAATGTTACATAATATTGTGATACAGTGAGGTATTGTTAACATGTGAATTGCGCTTTGCCAGTGATTTGAATTTTAAGACAAGGGCGCGCTTCGTATCAAATCACAAATTTCTTCGTGACTTCTTGTATTACCAGTAATGTTTTATATTTCTTCCACAACAAAGTCTGTGACGAATCTCAAGAGTCACCTGAAAAATGAGGTTATGTTATTCATAATGCGACAGCGATGGGAGTTCCAGCAGCCGTTAGTTTTACATTATGGGTGATGAGGCGGCTGATGTTGGAACTAATTACTCTGCTGTTTTATATTATGAACTAACATAACCTGCATTTTTTAGGTGGTATTTCAAGCTCGTTACAAGCTTGTTGTGGATAAAATATATTTCTCTCTTTGGAACTTTGCATTTTTTTCAGATAGTTTTTCTTATCATTAATAACATAATATTGTCACGAATATAAGCAACACTAAGGGATACTATCATCTCTAAGCCAACACTAAGCAGTGACTTGTATGCACATCAATAAATCAATCATTATGGCTATACATGTGTCCATACAAGCAGCGGAGAGTAACGCACAAACACATGCATATATCTGAGATATTCCCAAAAGTATGCAATCGTTTGTGCAAGAATCACTCACATATACACGCGCATGGGCTGTGAGAGAAGTTATAAAATCGTGCATCTGTAGTTATAGCTGAGAAATGTATAGCTGCTAACTAACTAGTAAATTCTAGAAATAGAAGCGCCTAGAGATATGTCAACGAGGAAATCAAGCAGTATAAAAGCAGGAACAGTCGAGGCACGACAATTCAGTTTGATTTAAGCACGCTATCTGTCCAGCAGTAGAAGTGTTATTAATAATGGCCATTTTGAATTATTGAATAGTGGAGTTATTTATTCAACAGTTTAGTGATTCGAACGTTAGTAGAAGGTTGCAAATAAGAGGAATTGCACTAAGTTCGTTACAATATGATGAATAATTTCGATGTGTTTTGGTTTCAGATAAATCTAATAAAAAAGAATAAAACGAAGAGGAATAAACCCAGTGGTGCGCAGTTTCGAAAAATGAAAAAGCAGAAACTGCAGAATTCTGCGAGGACAAAAAACTTGATGGAAGCTTTCATTAAAAAAGGAACCATTGCACAAAGTCCTACTTCTTCCAGTGATAACTCGACTTCAGCTGAGGAAACTGGCATCGAATTCGATAAGGATGCAGATGAAGTCAATAAGAATGTTGAAGAAAAATCGGAGAAACATTTTTCAAACTTATGTGGAACCAGCGATGGACATGATATTTCCTCACATCTCCCTGAAGATAATATTCCTTGGTGTGATCCTGCAAATGATGTTAACCGATGTGATCCTGAAGAAGACGAAAAGAGTCCAAACGCAAGTGGTTCAACTGCTGCTTTTACACAAGATGTAGGAGCTTGGCCGGATAAAATCGATTCATCCTTTCGCAATTTGTTGGTTAGACAAGGCACAAACAAACTTCAAAATATTGATGCAAAATTTCCACAGGATGGTACCGGAGGATCTTTATCCAAAATTTGGTTCGAGAAAACTTTGAAAAATGGTGAACAGATCACTCGCACCTGGATGTGTTTTTCTCCGATCAAAAGTGCTTTATTTTGTTTTTGTTGCATCTTGTTCCCACAGAAGAATTGTCAGAGCAGCCAGAGTAACTTTGCCAATGTTTCGGGGTTTTCATCGTGGCGTAAACTTAATCCACGTATCCAAGATCATGATAATGGCCCTGCTCACCGTTCAGCTTTCTTAGAATGGAAAGAATTAGAACGAACTCTGAATCAAGGTGGAGTTATCGATGATGATTTACAACGCCATATTGCTAAAAAGGTAAAATATTGGAGAAATATACTCGAAAGAATTATTGCAACGATTCTCAGCAAAATTTTGCTCTGAGAGGATACCGCGAGTCAATTGGTGATTAGAATCCTGGAAATTTCCTGGCTCTGCTGAAATATTTGACCGAATTTGATCCCGTCATGAAATCTCACTTCGAACGCATTTCTTCTCAACCAGGATGCATATCATATTTTTCTCCTAAGATTCAAAACGAACGTATCATTCTGATGAGGAACAAAGTGCGTGAGTTTCTCATTTCCCAGTGTAAAAATGCGAAATATTACAGTTTGATGTTCGATTCAACTCTGGATTCCGCACATGAAGAACAGATGTCTCAAATTATCAGATTTGTCGAAATCAAACAAAATTCAGTCAAAATCAGAGAAGCCTTCATTGATTTTATACCTTTGAAAGTTAAAACAGCAGAACGAGTAACTGAAGCAATTACGAACAAACTAGACGAAGATGGATTGATCCTGAAAGATTGCAGAGGTCAGTCGTATGACAATGCACCAACAATGGCCGGTATCTATACAGGAGTCCAGCAGAGAATCGTCGATCTGAATCAACAAGGTGTTTTCGTTCCTTGTGATAAGCATTCACTCAATTTGGTTGGAGTACACGCAGCCCACGTCAATGTCCGCGCAGTAACATTTTTTGGAACAATACAGCGTATCTTTACTTATTTCTCCCCGTCCACCCACAGTCCAACCTGTTCTTAAAAAATACGTGAATATAACCGTCAAAAGGCATTGTGAAACCAGGTGGAGTTCGGAAGCTGAAGCTGTAAAGCCAGTATCAACACAACTGGACGAAGTGATCTTAGCGCTGGAACACTTGAGGGACACGGTCACTGAAAATATTGATACCAGAGAATATGCTGTGTTAGTTATCAATGCTATGGAAACATTCGATTTCGTCGCTATTTTGTGTGTACCATCAAGAGAATTCGAAAAAAGCGAAATATGCCAGGAGAGACATATGAAGATGCTGGATTGAATTCAGAAGAAGAAATGCGACGATCTATGATTGAAATTTTGGATAAACTTTCAATGGAAATATCTACACGTTTCACAAATTTGAAGAAGCTCGAAGAACGTTTTGGCTTTCTTTGATTTTGAAAAAATAATACATCTTCTCAGAGACTCATACAAAGATAAGCTTCTCAAAATAAAAGAAAAATGCCAGAAACTTGCAGTGTTTTATCCAAAAGACTTAGACAACGAAGAATTGTTCAGCGATATTCAAGACGTCCTACTTTTACTGAAAATAGCGAAGAAAAACGAAGAGGAAATTGGATTCTCGCCTGAACAACTTCTGTTATATATTTCGTCAATGGTACGAGAAGCTTACAAGGCATTCGCGACATCTTTGCAAATATTACTAACAATATCTGTGTCAGTTGCTTCCTGTGAAAGATCATTCAGCAAACTCAAATTGATTACATCTTACTTGAGATCAACCATGAGTCAAAGTAGATTAACAAATCTTGCAATTATTTCGATCGAAAATGAAACTGCTGCAATGTTGGATGACGAGGATATAATATGTAGCTTTGCCGAGATTAAAGCTAGAAAAGTAAACTTTTGAGTTTTTTTAATTGTGTAAGAGAAAAAATTTTAAGATTGTAATGTTTCCAGATAACATACATCAGATAAAAGATTCATTTTCCATTAAAAATTGAGATCCAATGTTGATGTAATATTTCTATGAATGTAAAACACGATTTCTCAGTAATAAAAAAATTTGGTTTAAAAAAAATTTTTGCGAGTGTCATTTCTTCATCTTACGGAACAGCGAAAGTCGTTTTCCGCCCCCAAATCATTGCGCCCGGGGCGACCGCCCCCCTGTCCCACCCTAGGTACGCCACTGCCCTAGGTTAATTTTCCTACATGGTGATTTTCCCTTATTTTGTCCCCAAAGCTCTCAGCTGAGTATGTAATGTTCGGTTACACCCGAACTTAGCCTTCCTTACTTGTTTTGTTTCTACTGTTGAGCGCCTGTTTGTGTTTATGGTGCTCTAAATAAGAATAAATACAGCACGTTGCTGAATAATAATATTTTTTTTTTGATGTTGCATTGGATAGCACCTTAAACCTTTATTTGATTGTGCGAAAGCATAGCCTTCATCATAGTTATAGAGTGGTGCAGATAATATCATCGACCGAGGAGGCATTCGACACGTCGAAATATGTATAAATATGCAGATTTGGATAAATCTTTGATCTGGCACAAATCACTACAATGAACCACCAATGTAAGTGAAATCAATAATAAGTTTTATTTAAATTTTTTCATTTCGATAAATTTTTATATTTTCGTATGCACAGGTGGACAAACATATATATGTATGCACATACCAGTGATCTGCAATTATTCATGTTTTAAGGTTATTAGTGGACTAACCAAAAAATGAGCATTAGTGCGTATGCAAACAAAGAATATCAAGCACTTATATCCACTTACACACATTTACATAGTCATGTTTCGTAAAATGAATAACCGCTCATAAGCCACGAAGCAGTTCAGTACTCAATTGTCTTATTGAGCAAGAAAGTCAACTGTGTTATACGAAAACACTAATTGGAATAAGTAAAGGCTCCATTACTGATATTTAGCATAGACTTGACTTGGCTTGCGAACTGTCACTTACAGTTCTGTTAAATGAACATTGCATGTTACTGATTACTCAAAACTTAACTTGACTTAGAAGTCTGTTGAATTTTGATTTTCTAAGTAAGTTCTAAGTGACGTTTACATTTTGAGATGCCATTTGTTTGTTTCCATTTCATTTTGACATTTTGTCGTACAAATTGACATTTATTTAAAAATAAATTTCAACGCTGATCATGATGCCAGATTTTATGCGCCAAGTGGAGTATAATCGTGGCTAAGTTGCCAAGTTTACGCCAAGTCAAGTCAAGTCTATGCTAAGTATCAGTAATGGGGGCTTAAGACTTATACCTCCGTTACTCGCGAACGTACGTACAAAAAACGTGTCAACTGACATGACCTATCTTATGAGTGTGCAATGTAAACGAAAATTCACCGACGTTCAACGCACGTACGTACGTAGCCCGGAACCTACAAATCAAACCAAAGCGGCAATTACCCCCTGCAAAAATTGTTGGATTACGTGTTCCATTTTCTTCCTGTTGGAGTACTCTAACAATACTCCTTTACAATGCGTTTGCGGACCACCATCAGCCGATCATTGCTCGTTTTTTAACGACCGTGATCGCGACACGATGACGATCGAACAGAGTTGCCAAAAGTAAAATATTACATACAAATAACTGATAATAAAATTTTACTATGGCAACTCTGATAAAATGCAACTGCGCACTGGTTTTATGTATACATACTATAGTATGTATAGAGAAATATTAGTTTATTTATTCACGCAAATGCTAAATAACATAAGAATATTCCTAGTATAAAATATAAAAGTTGTATTGCCCCTCTTCATTTACTTTCATTTTAAATTAAATTCACTTCGATTATTCTTTCCGACACAATTCCTCTTTAGTACTTTGGCATATGATCCTCTGTGGGTGCTCCATGGAGTACTACAGTGAAAGTACTTTGGAAAGTACTCTCACGTATGTACTCTATGGAATACTCACACACAAAGCGAGAGTGGGATCACCTACTCCTCTCCTAGGACATCGCAATGTTAATTGGAGTACATTTTTTGTATGAATACAGATTAGATTTGGAGCAGTCCTATACTCCCAAAGGAGTATTCCTTACATTATTTATAGAGTACTCGCGTTTTTTGAAGGGCCACCGACGTGTGCCGTACGTACGGACGTTTGTCGTACGAAACACGTTTGACCGAACCCTCAAGCTCGTAGGAATCAATGTGTGCGTTTGTGTACATGTACATAACATATTTGTGTGTGTATTGTTTACAGATAAGCACTGTTGCCATTGACCATTTTGCATGCATGCTTATGGAAACATCAACTTTTTCCAATTTAATTTTTGATGTTGTACAAGGCTGGAATTAATATTAAATAAATATAAATATATTACATATTTATAATCTGCACTTTTACATAATTATTTCGAATTATTTTCACAATTTTTCAAACTTTAATTAGGTCTTTTGCATAAAACTGCAAACGGTCAAAAATTAGCGCACAAAAGTTTATTAGGCAACTCTGTCTAGTGATAAAGCGATCAGCTGACACGTTCTTACGGAAAAAATCAAAATTGTTTTGATTTCTACGTTCCGGGCTACGTGCGTACGGGCGTTGCACGTCGGTGAGTTTTCGTTTACATTGCATACTCATAAGATAGGTCGCGTCAGCTGACACGTTTTTGGTACGTACGTTCTTGAGTAACTGCCGCAAAATTCTGATTTTTTTCCGTAAGAGCGTGTCAGCTGATCGCTCTCTCACAAGACAGAGTTGCCTATTAAATATTCCGTTTGCTATGTTTGGACCAATTTGCAGTTATTCTATAAAAAGGCCTAAGGATTGTTTAAAATTTTGTTGAATTATCCTAAAATTATTATATAAAATTGGAGGTTACAAATAAATGAACTAGAAATTCTTATTAAGTATTTGTTTGGTGCCATTTGCACCATGAAAAATTGTAATTGTAAAAGTAAGCATGCATGCAAACTGGTCAACGGCAACAGTGCTTTGCTGTAAACAATGCACACACAAATATGTTTTGTACATGTAAACAGACGCACACATTGATTCCTGCGGGCTGAGGGTTCGGTCAAACACGTCCGTACGTACAACACACGTTGGTACATACTAGCATCTTTATTACAGTGCAATAAAATTAATAAAGTAATATCAGTCTTCTGACCAGTGTTGCCAGGTTAGCCTTTTCGAGGCTAGATTTAGCCTTTTTTTTTGCCTTTAGCCTCGAAATTTTGTGTTTAGCTTCGTGACTTTTTCTAGCCTTTTTTACTCCGAATGTATTTTTAAAAATTCTTAAAATAAAACAATTTCAATAGTTCCTGTGAACACCTAATACATAATAATATGAGTTCTCTACAAAAGATTAATTCTTTTTCTGCTGAAAATTCGTTGAAAATTTCAAAGCCAGATGTATTTTCTTACTTTGAAAAAGAGAAGTATAGTTATTCTTCAAGTCAAATAGCATTAATAGAGCTGCAGTGGCGAAAACTTATAACTATACAATGGAAAAATGTACATTCCACCATGGAATTTTGGTCGGAAGTCCGAGAACATAAAAATGTATTAAACGAACCTACTTTTTTAGAACTTGTCGAATTCATATTTAGTTTTTTAGTATTACCACTCAGTAACGCAGAGGTTGAAAGAGTTTTTAGTGGCATGAAAATTCTGAAAACTAAATTAAGGAACAAACTAAAAATTAAAATGCTTTATGCGCTGCTTAATATTAGATGCTCGTTAAAACGATTATCTAAATGTTGTAATAACTTTGAAATTACCGATGATCCCATATCTATGAAAAATAGCCAAACTTTATACCCAGACTTAAGCTCTTCTGATTCTTCAGACGGGAAATATTTTATATAAATAATTAGTTTGTAATATTTTGTTATGTATATACACATATGCAATCATTTAAAGTAATTCCATGTGCTAGTCAAAGAAAATGTGCCTGATATGTTTTGAAACAGGAAGTTATGCTTAAGTTATGTTTATAAGTTTTTATTTACAAATGTGTAAACTAAAATATAAAAAAAATTTAATGAATTAACCAAAAAATTTCTGGCCTTTTTTTAGCTTCTTTTTTCTAAATTTAGCCTTTTCTAACCTTTTTTTTGCCAATCTAGCTTCTTTTTTTTGCATCACTTGGCAACACTGCTTCTGACGCTAGCAACACAACGATGTACACGAAACTAAGCTGAATACAGCGTCAAAGTAAAACCGATGATAAACGAAGTATAAAGTGTATTACACACGAAATCAGTTTATACCCAACAATGTCATATACGTATGAGACATATGTGTTACGGGCCACTCGTATGCAGTGCACGGACTTTACCACTTTATTGGTAGATCTACCAACTTTTTAGCCCATTTTCATTTTCTACCACTTCTACCAACAAAGCCCAAAAATCTACCAACATTTGCCTTTGTAAGGAAATTAAGAAACGATTCAATTTCGAAGACGAAAGGTTACACCTTTTTGAAAATTTTGATGAAAAAATATTCATTCTAGTCAAATGACAACGATCGTTCCCTTACTTAAAGCTTTTCCATTTCACAAGACTTCCATGGAAATTCTTTACACCGAATGGCGATCAGTGATGTTATATGATAAGGAAAAAATAGAAAAGTCGATATTCTTAAAGGATGGATAAAATTGGGAACTGAAAAGAGTCTTCTAGAAGAAAATTTGAGGGAATAAATGTGCTCCTTACCAATATTACCTCACAGTAGTGCAGCCGCAAAAAGGTAGTTCTCTATAATGAACGACATAAAAACCGCCAAGCGTAATGGATTAAAAATTTCAAGCATTTCCAATCAAATATTAATAAAAGAGTATTGTATTGGACGGACTTTATTTCAGCCTCCAATTAAGTTAATAAGATTTTATAAAAAAATTGTCTTTGTAGAAGGTGATTTTGTTCCTTGTATTTAATAACACCCTTATGGAACTAGACTTTTCTTTTGTTTTTTTTTCTGACAAATTTTTTGTTGTTGTAAATTCGGTTTTTATTTTGAAAAATTTATGAAAAAATGTAGTAAATGAGCTCGCAAATATTTTCCTGCGATATTTTCATCAGTTTTTTATGAATAATTTTTAACGAAAATAAAAGAAGTTTTAAGTAAACGATAACATGCCGAAGTCGGTTATTTTGTGGCAGAAAAATACTGGTACATTGGAAAATTGTTGTTGTAATGAGACGTATCGGTAAAGTTTCCTCAGTATTTCAAGCTCAAAATACAGTAAAAAAGCAAGTGTGATATATATAGGCATAAGCTATGTATATGCAAATTTACATGATTTTTTTTGTTTTGTAAGATGTTTTTTTTTAAAGTGTTATTTCCGTGAAATGTGCTTTACTTGGTTTACAATAAAATATGAATTGTTTTGTACAAATATAAAATGTAGCTATTGTTTTCTTGAAAAAAATCTACCAACTTCTACCACTATTTTAATTTTTCGTCTACCAACATTCTGTTTTTAAAAGTCCGTGCACTGCTCGTATGTATTTTCTATTTTATGTACTAATCACTCATAGTATTTGTCTGTACTTGACTAAGTACGCATTTAGACACAATTTTTTGGCTCATGATGGCTAAGTGCACTAATTTTATTAGTGCTCAAAGCAGATCTCTGGCCATTCCTACTCGCATTGAGATCACTACAGATTCATACAATATTATTTTCCTAAATACGTACATATGTATGTTGGTTTGGTTAATTTTGTTTTTATTGCTGTTGAGTTTTCAACTATGTATGTATACCTTTTTTATACTCAGCGTGCTTTGCGCACAAAGTATATTAACTTTGATTGGATAACGGTTGGTTGTACAAGTATAAAGGAATCGAGACAGATATAGACTTCCATATATCAAAATCATCAATGTCGAAAAAAAACACGTTAACACGATAACTTGTGTAAATATTGAGATATCTCCACCAAATTTGGTACACTACCTTATCTGGACCCAGAATAGATTGGTATTGAATGAGCGAATGAGCGAAATCGGATGATAACCACGCCCACTTTTTATATATATAACATTTTGGAAAACACAAAAACCTGATTATTTAGTAAATAATACACCCAGAAAGCTGAAATTTGGCATGTGGTGTGTGTGTGTGTGAGACTCTTGATAAAAATTTGGAAAAAAAAATGTAAATGGCCGTGGCACCGCCCCTTTTTTGTCTAAGCAATTTTCAATGTTTCGGGAGCCATAACTCGAAGAAAAATTTACATATCGTAACAAAATTGGGTACACATATTTTCCTTATAGCAGGAAATATGTCTAGTAAAAATGGACGGGATTGGTTAAAGACCACGACAATTTAGATATAAAACAAGTTTAAAAGGTTTAAAAGTGTCGTACACTAGCATAATAACCTACAACTTAGCAAAAAACAGTTTTAAATCAATGATATTTCACTTATCAAGTTTTATTGTATTAGGAAATGGGGAGACATTTTTTTTGAACGGGAGGTGCCACGTGTTATGTAGAAAAGTAATTTATCTGAAATGAAATGTGCAATTGAAGCTCACGCTGAGTATATAATGTTCGATTACACCCGAGCCTAGACACCTTTACTTGTTTTTTTTTAATTCTTCAATGGGCATGCGCTACGTATGTATATCTTAATATATAAAAAACACGTGTCACACAATTGAGGCCAATGGACTCCTAAACTACTGAACCGATTTTGAATTTGTTTTGCACCCCGTGTGTAGTTTGATCTAACTTGAAATATAGGATAGGTCTCTAGGGTTTCGAGATATAGGCCAAAACGTGGACCCGGGCACCCCTAGAATGTGTTTATACAATATGGATATCAAATGAAAGCTGTTGCTGAGTGCTTTAGTACAGGGTAGTTTTCATACCTATTGGTGACTAGGTTCTCGAGCACCCCTAGAGTGTGTTTATAGAATATGGATATCAAATGAAAGCTGTTGATGAGTGCTTTAGTAGAGGGTAATTGTCATACCCCTGGGTGACTAGGGTCTCGAGATATAGGCCAAAACGCGGACGTGGGTACCCCTAGAATGTGTGTATAGAATATGGATATCAAATGTAAGCTGTTGATGAGTGCTTTAGTAGAGGGTAATTTTCATACCCCTGGGTGACTAGGGTCTCGAGATATAGGCCAAAACGGGGACCTGGGTACCCCTAGAATGTGTGTATAGAATATGGATAGCAAATGAAAGCTGTTGATGAGTGCTTTAGTTGAGGGTAATTTTCATACCCCTGGGTGACTAGGGTCTGGAGATATAGGCCAAAACGTGGACCCGGGTACCCCTAGAATGTGTTTATAAAATATGGATATCAAATGAAAGCTGTTGATGAGTGCTTTAGTACAGAGTAATATATTATCCATAGACGGACTGGGACTGGGATTAGGACTAGGACTGGGACTGAGACTCGGAATGGGACTGGGACTGGGACTGGAATAAAATACATACCACCTTCTGGGACAGGCAATAAGGGATGCAGAACAATGAGAAGAAATTGAGGGAAGAGAAAAGAGAGAAGGAGATTGAGAAAGAGATAGAATGAGACGAAGATGGAGATAGATGAAGCCAAAAGACGGAGGGAGGAGTGAATAAAAGGATTAGGAAAAAGTGAAGAGGGGGGAGGGCAGAGTCAGATGGAAAAAGCTTACTAAAATGTATGCAGATTGGCCAAATTTAGGGCAGGACAACGTCTGCCGGGTCTTCTAGTATATGTATAAATAAGTAATTGTCTTTTGTCTTACATATATATATACTTATGGTGATTCGTTTTGTTATTATCTGCTTAAGATATCTTTGTAGTTTGCATATATGTATATAAATTTATATAGGGAAATTAAATTTTTATTTACTTTTCTTTTATTAAAATGGATTGAAATGTTATCAATATATATTGTAAACAATATGGAATTTCAGTTTTCGTTACTAATTTGGTCTGATATCTGAGAGGATGTAGGTAACACAACAAGGGGCTTTATAACAGCGAAAAAGCCAAGGAAGGGCGGGTCAAGAGCAGCTGATAACAATGACTATAATGCCGTTTGGTTAAGTGGATGTGGCAACAGCAGTATGTTGGCTTATAAAGGAGTATAGATATGGAGAGGTTATTTTCTAGTGGGCAAGTAAATATACTTCTTATCTGCTCAGGTAATATTTTCGCAGTTTGGTTCATTGGCCGTTAAAAAGATCCCACGAAACTGAAGCTGCGGGCATGAGCGAGTGCACACGCCTCGACCAGTGGACATAAAAGCAAACTGTGGAATGTGTGAAGGGTACACATATATTTGGTCATATGGAGCAGGTAATATGTCTTATTGTCATTTAGCAAAAGATGTTAATTAAAGCCTAAATATTCAGCTGGAATACACATAAATGCCTTAAATTTGTTAATTTGCTAGATCAGAAGATGTTTGTTTAACTGAAAAAAAAAGTTCAATATACCTCACCATTTTTTCTATACCTTTATATTAAGTCGCTTTCGTGTTTGTCCTCTCATTTCGATACGAATTTTGGACCCATGTAAAGTATTTTTCGGTAAATTCCCGTTGAACTAGAGACTTGATACTTAGAACATAGTTCAGATCTGAGAGACATTACAATGCAAGTGAAAAAACCCCCCTAGGTGGCGCACGGATCGAGATATACAAAAAATTTATTTCATAACAAATTAAATAGGTTTCAACGCGAGTCTTTACCAGATATAACCAGATAGGTGCTGTTATTTGAAGCGATTTAAACTCGCTTTCTATATTTCTATAGAAACCGTCTTAAGCTCATAAAGTTTAGGAATATGTGGACGGTGAATAGACGTTTACAGGCCGAAAGGGAACTTCAATAATATAGCCTCAGTCCCTCGTCTGAACATTGAGCCAAAAAACTAAATTGGAAATCCGACCTTACGATGTATTACCAGACTGTAAGGAGCCTCAATACAAAACTAACCGACCTTTATTTGAAAATGTTACATTGTGACTATAAAGTTATTTCCTTTACAGAAACGTGGTTAAAGCCAAACGATTTCGATTCTGAATGTTTTTCGAGCGATTACCAAGTATTCATAAATGATCCTTCTACTCGCCGTACATTCTACATTAACGTCCGCAGAAGTAATTGTTCCTTTTATTGAATCGATTGAGCTAAAATGTATCCGCATCCAGTTAGGAAATAATCATATATACTTAGCTGTCTGTTACATTCCACCCTCATCTGATATTTCAGTTTACATGTAACTCACCTCTCTGCTTGAAACTATTAATTTAATGTTGAAACCCTGTGATTCTATAATTGTTTTGGGATCTTCAACCTTCCTCACATTTCTTGGAGTATCTTTGATGGAAGCATCGTACCAGTTTCAACCAAAATTGGATATAACGATTTTCTGGACGATATGACAAATCTCTCCCTTAACCAGATTAATGTTATCCATAACAACTTTGGAAGAATTTTAGATTTAGTATACGTTGACGACACATCTAAATTTTCCTTGAGCCCTTGTGATCCTTTGGTTTTACCAGAAGACGCTTACCATCCTTCTGTAGAGATATTTTACGAAATTATAAAAAACATTAAAGATTGCGGTACTAATCTGTGTGCTTCAGATTTTGGGTTTGACTTTAATTTTGCCAAAGCCAATTTTAAAAACTTAAACCGAGAGCTATCTAAATTCACGTGGCCTAATTATAGTGGAGATATTGAAGTCAAAGTCTCGCATTTTAATAATACCATTTACAGCCTATTCGAAAAGTATGTTGCTAAACGTAAATTAGCCTATGATGAACCAACCCAAGAGAACTTAAAGATTTAAAAAATAAAAAAACCCGGTCATTAAAGTTATACAAGAAATCAGGTTTAAGCAAAGACTACTTGCGGTATTCGATTTTACGTCAGAAGTATTTTGAACTCAATAAAAAGTGTTATAAGGTTTATATCTGAAAAGATGAAAAGGAATATTATCGGGAATTCAAAAGCTTTTTATGGTTTCGTAAACCCCAAACGAAACGTAAAGGGGTTCCCTTTAGTTATGAAATACAAAGATTTTATATCCAACAATAATCGAGATATTGCAAATTTCTTTGCACAATTTTGCGAAGCAAATTATTCCATAGATGCCCTTGCACAGTCACACAAATATCCCTACCAATTTCACTCCAACAACTTAATCACTACGCCAATTATCTGTCATGAAGATGTCTTATTTTACCTCAGGACCTTGAAGGAATCTTCCAAAAGCGGTCCTGATAGGATTCCCACATGCTTTTTAATAAAATGCGTAGATTATATCTATATACCCTTTAACTAACTTGTTTAATCTATCTTTGAAGTGTGGCATCTTTCCGTGAGCGTGGAAAGAATCTTTTCTCATTCCTCTTCATAAGAACGGGAGTAGGTCTCTCATTGAAAACTATCGGGGCATAGCTAAGCTCTCCGCTATTTCAAAATTATTTGAAGCTATTGTTACCAGCCAGCTCACACTTCCGATCTCTACATTAATTGCTAGTTGCCAACACGGATTTCGCAAGGGAAAATTAACACTTACCAACCTGCTTTAATTCACAACTCATGTCTCAAATGGGTTTTGTGAATACATGCAGACGGACGTTGTATACACAGATTTTAGCAAAGCGTTTGACAAAGTATGTCACTCGCTACTTATTAATAAACTGGATATTCTAGGCTTTCAACCAGGTCTCACGCAATAGATATCGTCTTATATTCTTGATAGAACTCAAAGAGTTATCTTTAAAAATGCTTTGTCCGATGTCATTGATGTAACTTCTGGAGTTCCTCAGGGCAGTCATCTTGGCCCAATTCTGTTCTTGCTTTTTATAAACGATATTTCTACAACAATACAATTTTCTAAAATTTTGATGTACGCTGATGATGTAAACATTTCTTTATCCCATGCGTCAAGCGAAGAAAGGTCTCTTTTACAATCAGATCTGGATGCATTGCACAATTGGTGCCACTTAATCTTAAAAAATGCAAATTTATGTGCTTTTCTCGTAGAGCGTGGTTTGCACACAGAGTATATTAACTTTGATTGGATAACGGTTGGTTGTACAGGTATAAAGGAATCGAGATAGACATAGACTACCGTATACCAAAATCATCAATATCGAAAAAAAATTTGAATGAACCATGTCCGTCCGTCCGACCGTCCGTCTGTCCGTTAACACGATAACTTGAGTAAATTTTAAGGTATCTTGATGAAATTTGGTATGTAGGTTCTTGGGCACTCATCTCAGGTCGCTATTTAAAATGAAAAAAATGATAATTTATTAACAAAGGCGGATAAAGCGATGAAACTTGTAGGTGGGTTGACCTTATGACGTAGAATAGAAAATTAGTAAAACCTTGGACAATGGGCGTGGCACCGTCCACTTTTAAAAGAAGGTAATTTAAAAGTTTGGCAAGCTGTAATTTGGCGCCCACCGTGGTGTGATGGTATCGTGCTCCGCCTGCCTCACCGTATGCCCTGGGTTCGCACCCCGGGCAAAGCAACACCAAATTTTAGAGATAAGGTTTTTCAATTACAAGAAAAATTTTCCAAGCGGGGTCGCCCTCCGCAGTGTTTGGCAAGCGCTCCGAGTGTATTTCTGCCATGAAAAACTCTCAGTGAAAACTCATCTGCCTTGCAGATGCCGTTCGGAGTCGGCATAAAACATGTAGGACCCGTCCGGCCAATTTGTAGGGAAAATCAAGAGGAGCATGACGCAAATTGGAAGAGAAGGTCGGCCTTAGATCTCTTCGTAGGTTATCTCGCTTTAAATTTATTTATTTATTTAAGCTGTAATTTGGCAGTCGTTGAAGCTATCATGATGAAATTTGGCAGCAACGTTACTACTATTACTAAACATGTGCTAAGTAAATCGGATGAAGAACAGGCCCACTTTTTAAAAAAATATTTTTAAAAGTCAATTTTAACAAAAAATTTAATATCTTTACAGTATATAAGTAAATTATATCAACATTCAACTCCAGTAATGATATGGTGCAACAAAATACAAAAATAAAGGAAATTTTCAAAATGGGCGTGGATCCGCCCTTTTTCATTAAATTTGTCTAGAATACTTTTAATGCCATAAGTCGAACAAAAATCTTCAAATCCTTGTGAAATTTGGTAAGGGTATCTCCTCTATGACGATAACTGTTTTCTGTGAAAATTGGCGAAATCAGTTGAAGCCACGCCCAGTTTTTATACACAGTCGACCGTCTGCCCTTCCGCTCGGCCGTTAACATGATAACTTGAGCAAAAACCGATATAGCTTTACTAAACTTAGTTCACGTACTTATCTCAACTCGATATAAAAAACGGTCGCAATCCGACTATGACCACTCCCACTTTTTCGATATCGAAAATTACGAAAAATGAAAAAATGCCATAATTCTATACCAAATACGAAAAAAGTGATGAAACATGGTAATTAGATTGGTTTGTTGGCGCAAAATATAGCTTTAGAAAAAACTTTGTAAAATGGGTGTGACACCTATCATATTAAGAAGAAGAAAATGAAAAAGTTCTGCAGGGCGAAATCAAAAGCCCTTGGAATCTTGGCAGGAATACTGTTCGTGGTATTACATATATAAATAAATTAGCGGTACCCGACAGATGATGTCCTGGGTCGCCCTTTTAAAGCCGTCATCAATACCTTTAATTTGATACCCATATCGTACAAGCACATTCTAGAGTCACCCCTGGTCCACCTTTATAACGATATTTCGAAAAGGCGTCCACCTATAGAACTAAGGCACACTCCCTTTTAAAATACTCATTAGCACCTTTCATTTGATACCCACATCGTACAAACAAATTCTAGAGTAACCCATGGTCCACCTTATGGCGGTATTTCGAAAGGCGTTCACCTATCGAACTAAGGCCCACGCCCTTTTAAAATACTCATTAACACCTTTTATTTGATACCCATATCGTACAAACAAATTCTAGAGTCACCGCTGGTCCACCTTTATGGCGATATCTCGAAAAGGCGTCTACCCATAGAACTAAGGCTCAATCTCTTTTAAAATACTCATTAACACCTTTCATTTGATACCCATAACGTACAAGCACATTTTAGAGTCACCCCTGGTCCACCTTTATGGCGATATCTCGAAAAGGCGGCAACCAATCTTGGCTGGAACACTGTTCGCGGTATCACATATATAAACAAATTAGCGGTACCCGACAGATGATGTCCTGGGTCGCCCTTTTAAGGCCCTCATTAATACCTTTCATTTGATACCCATATCGTACAAACAAATTCTAGAGTCACCACTGGTCCACCTTTATGGCGATATTTCGAAAGGCGTTCACCTATCGAACTAAGGCCCACGCCCTTTTAAAATACTCATTAACACCTTTCATTTGATACCCATATCGTACAAGCACATTCTAGAGTCACCCCTGGTCCACCTTTATAGCGATATCTCGAAAAGGCGGCCACCAATCTTGGCAGGAACACTGTTCGTGGTATTACTTATATAAATAAATTAGCGGTATCCGACAGATGATGTCCTGGGTCGTCCTTTTAAAGCCCTCATTAATACCTTTCATTTGATACCCATATCGTACAAACAAATTCTAGAGTCACTCCTGGTCCACCTTTATGGCGATATTTCGAAAAGGCGGCCACCTATCGAACTAAGGCCCACGCCCTTTTAAAATACTCATTAACACCTTTCATTTGATACCCATATCGTACAAGCACATTTTAGAGTCACCCCTGGTCCACCTTTATAGCGATATCTCGAAAAGGCAGCCACCAATCTTGGCAGGAACACTGTTCGTGGTATTACTTATATAAATAAATTAGCGGTATCCGACAGATGATGTCCTGGGTCGCCCTTTTAAAGCCCTCATTAATACCTTTCATTTGATACCAATATCGTACAAACAAATTCTAGAGTCACCCCTGGTCCACCTTTATGGCGATATTTCGAAAGGCGAATAGAAGTAGCAAATTTGCCAGTCAAACAAACCACCGCTGTATAGCTAAATGGTTAACGCAGCGTGCCTAAAGCGTACTGATGATGAAGGTTTAGCACCCTTCGAAATGGATCTATCTACGCAGCTATGGCAGGTTGTCTGAAAATTTGTCTACTTACTATTCCAAAAACAAAATACCATTTTTCAAATTTAGAAAAATTAAAAAATAACAATAATTATCATTAGAAAAAAAGTATTGTTCTAGCGTTGAGCTCGAATCGAACCTTGAATCATTTATCAATAATCCGATAAAAAAAAACAATTATTATTATTATTATTACTATTGATAGGTCTGGAAGCACTGCGACTTTTGTGCAGATTTATTGTGCAAGACCTTTCAGCCTAATTTTGCATCTGGAGGCTCTTGATGTAGCTAAGTACCTCCTCAGGCGTTTTACTCCATATAACATAGGGATTGAGATAGTCTCTACCTAGCTAGAGCGACGCATTCGCAGAGAATGTGAACCGGTGTTTCATTATCCAGCTCATAGAAACGACAAATTTGGGTATCAGATAGATTTAATTTACTTAGGTGATATCGTAGACCGCAGTGTCCCGTGTAGTACCCAGTAAGAGTTCTTAGGTCCTGCCTGCTTAGGTTAATGAGTTCAGCTGATACTTTCGGTGCCGGAAGTATAAGCAGTTTGGCCTGCCTTTGCCCTGGGCAATCAATCCAGTGACGTCTGAATTGTTTAGTTTCCCTGGTGTGTGCTTTTGTGAGTCCACAAAAGGACTCTGGCCCATAGAATGCTGACGTAGCACCCTGCTTTGCTAGGTAATCTGCATGTTCATTACCTTCTTGTCCCTGGTGTCCGGGAACCCATCCCAACAAAACCTTGTTTTTGGCTCGCAGGGCATTAAGGATTTCAGTGCATTAATCCACTAGCTTGGATGTAACTGTGTAGGCGCGCAGTGCCGCTTGGGTGTCCGACATAATATAGATGCTCTTCGATCTCTATTGCATGAATTTCTGCCTGAAATATGGTGGGGTAGCATCCCATTGGTATCGATTTTTTGAAGCTTGGCCCATAGTTGCCAGCTCCCGTTCTTCCGTCATCGAATTTCGATTCATCCGTGTACCAGACCTCTGAGTCAGGGTCGTTATAAGGATTTCCTATTTCCCAGTGGGTCCTGTCCACAATGGACACTTCAAAGTTCCGTGACATTCTGAGCTTAGGGGACATTACGTCACACAGTTTTAATGAGGGTTTTCCTATGAATTTTCTTATTACTTTCATATGCCCTATCATATTTCCTTCTATTCAGAAATATTTGGAAGTCTTAGTGCACCTAGTATTGCCTCCTTCTCTATCAGAATAGGGAAGGAAGGTATTCCCACTAAAGCACTAAGTGCGTCAGCAGGGGCGGTTCTCATCGCATCCGTTATGCCAACGCAAACTAATCGATGCAGTTTGCTTAGTTTAGCCGTTGCCGTTCTTTGCGTGGTCTTCTGCCACCAAACTAGGGAAGCATAGGTGACTATTGGCCTTACAAAAGTATTAAATGTCCAATATACCATTTTTGGACAAATCCCCCATGTTTTGCCGTAGAGACGAGTACAGGCGAAGAAAGCTCTTGTTGCTTTCAGATTCATTTTCATACATGGTGATTTTCCCTCATTTTGTCTCCAAAGCTCTCAGCTGAGTATGTAATGTTCGGTTACACCCGAACTTAGCCTCCCTTGCTTGTTTCATAACAAATTAAATAGATTTCAAGGCGAGTCTTTACCAGATTTACCAGATATAACCAGATAGGTGCTTTTATTTGAAGCGATTTAAACTCGCTTTATATATTTCTAAAGAAACCGTGTTAAGCACATAAGATTTAGGAATATGTGAACGATGAATAGACGTTGGCTGAGCGACTATTGCAGTCATCAGCAGCCAACTTCAGTCAACATTATATTTTAATAGCTAATTTATACGAAAGGAAAAAGAGCTGAATTTTATATTAAACATAAACTGAATTTGAACATGTACCTTATTTATAATTACCGTAACTAAGTTACATATATATAAATATGTACATTGAACCTTTTTATACATTACTATTTGATGTATAGCTATTAGGGGGACTCATGTAACCGTATAAATGCCTTATAAAGTGTGTAAACGTATAAATTTATCTAGTTTACGCACGAGCTGTCAAATTTTGTATGAAAAATCATTTACACAATTTGTATAAATTTACGCGCACATTTCATTGTGTAAACGCGGTAAACTCAAAGGAATGCAACCTTGCAGACATTACAGACGGCATTTTCATCAAAAATCTCCAACATCAGCAAGTAAAGGCGTTTTAGTTTTGATTTTTCACTTAGTCTTGGCATTTTTTAATTTGTGTAACAATCAAAAAATGTTGTTCGGCAATAATACAGCTGATAAACAGTCAAGTTTATCAAGAGTATTACTAGGTGCGTTCATATAACAGCGTGTGTAAATGGATATAATTTTACACCTTATAAGTTTATATGCTATCATGAGTCCCCCTATTATATTTAAGACTCATGAATTGTGTTAAGTCCATGAATTATATCTATATTTACATCTATTATAGTATAACAGTTCACACTTCGCCGCTCTGGCAAGCCCATCCGTTAGTTGACAGATCGGGTTTGTGTACATATGTACATACATATGTTTTTGTTGACATTTTCTTTTGCTTTATATTATTATTCATTCGAAATTTTATATCCACTCGGTGTGTCAGCAAATTTGTGAATTTTACATGTTAAAAAGTAATAAACCTCTCGTATAAAAGAAAATAGTTTCTTTACCACTCCAAAGTGCCCCGCTTTATTTATTTTGAGAACTTCTAATTTCGGTTCGGAGTTGTATATATTGGAATCTCGGTTCCTCGGTCAACAGTGCCATATTAAGTACTTTTTTCAGCATAAATTTCGCAGTACATTTACGGCTTTAGAGCCACCTTTGCTGAACCCGCTGCAAAAAACCAGAACGCCACTATACCACCATCACATCATCGCCACCATCACCACATCATCGTCATCATCACCACATCATCGCCGCACCAGCCACATCCTCTAACCAGGTAAAACCACATCCCCTTAAGCAGTGGTCCTTCGACGCCACTACCGGAACCAGCGGCACAAAAGGTTATCATTTGGTAACAGTGAGTATTAAATGAGATTTTAATACACCCCTAAACAGTGGAAAAATATATAAAATTGGAAAAAGTAAGGCAATTTTCATTTTCGAGGAAGAGAATTTCCCGCCAAAAATCCTCATTTCCCCCCAAAATTGCACATACCATTCGTATATATACATTCGTATATATACATATATATATATATATATACATATATATATATATATATAGCAATAACCCCATATTGCACAACTCAATACGGTACATGTGCAAAGCAAAATAAGAAAAAATCATTAGTTAGCTACAGTGGACACACTCGCTAAAACTACCCCTTAAATTTTAATTGCGACAAATCTCTAAATATTTTGAAAATTTTTTCATTTTATATTAAAATATTTCTAGTCGGCAATTAAATATATTGTAAAACTTCTGAAAATTTCTCATTTTCCCCCACTTGAATAAATATTGAACAAATATTTTGCCTTACTTGCGTTCACACATCTATACAAACGCATACACAAAATTAATTACACAAATAAGCGGCAATACAAAATCTCATACAGTGGTACAAGAGTGGTTCAGTGCGTACACCAGCGTTTAAAAAATATAGCTCTCTTCTGTAAAGCTAAAACTTTCCCGAGTAATTTAGTATTTCACTCTGTATCCCCATTTATACAGTCCACAAGAATATCGATAGAGAAATTAAGATAATTACTCATATTTACATATATATATATTTGAATTTTTCCCACGTATATTTAACTCTCACGCATATATACACATTAAATACAGTGCACCGCGGCACAGTGGTCAACTTTGTCTCGTCATACCCTCAAATTTCAAATTAATTAAAACCTCTTTACTTCTAAAATTTGTCCCCCTCTCTCTATTGGGTTTTACACATACTCAAACCCCTCAAATAAATTTAACTAAAAAACTTTTTTTTTGGTTTTGAAAATCATTCTCTCTTGCTATTTAACGTGAATATAAACGTAACTCCCTCACACATAGTTAAAGGCAAATAAATACTCTCTCTTCAAAAAAAAAAAAAGTTTCTCTCTCTTAGTTAAATTTTATTAATTCTCAACTCTAAGCGTCATAAAACAAGGCTCAAAAATGAGTGACGATGAAACCAAACAAAGTGGCTCCAAAACTCAAGGAGTTAAAAGGTTTAAACTCTCGTCTGCCCCCAAAAAATTTACATCCGAAACGGACAATTTCATGGAATATTGTGCTCGGTTTAGGTCGATGTCTCTCCAAGACAACACTGAGTCTTCTCTCAACATAAAAAACTCGAATATAGAAAAATTCTGGAATCGAGTCCAACACATCTTCGATAAAATTGTCGAAACCCCAGATCACGAACTGCCCGAAGATTTTTCAACGTCTGCTAATAGCAAATACAGGTCCTGTCTAATAGCGTATGAAGACACGAAAGCCTAGATCGAAGACCAGCTTCAGTTGCTTAAACAAGCAAATGCACCCGCGCCCCCTACCGCCACACCAGGTCCATCAGACAACTCCGGTATTTCGCTAAAAATCCCTCCTTGCGATACCGAAATACTTTATTGTGGTTATGAAAAATGTCCCTCATTTCGTGAAATGTTCACAGCCGTTTCCATTAACCATCCCAAACTCTCCCAAGCGCAAAAATTGTATCACCTCAGATACAAAACCCAAGGAAAGGCAGCTCAAATAGTCAACCAATTTCCCTTGACTGATGACAACTTTGCCTTAGCGTGGGAAGCCCTAAAATCTCGATACGAGAACAGACGAGTTCTCGTAGATAATGAAATACGGGCTCTGATGAATTTAAAAACGATCACCACGGAAAACAGTGAAGACATTCAGAGGTTGCAATCATCGGTAAATAATTGCCTTCAAATTCTCGCCACGCAACAAGTCTCTACAGATAACTGGGACCCCATGCTTATTTATCTCGTGACCTCTAAACTCCCTGAAAATACAGTCACGTTATGGGAGCAGTCTCTGACTTCAAGAAGAGAACTACCTAACTGGGCCCAAATGGACCAGTTCCTCACAACTCGATATGAAGTCGTAGAGCGAGTCGATCAATGGCGACCAAATAAATTTAAAGCCATCCCCCAAACTAGGCCATCATTTAAGCCCCAGCAGTCGCATCCCTTTCAAAATATATCGACCTCCCACACCCAGCCTCATATGACAGAGCAGCGGACAATGTACAAGTGCGCTATGTGTAAAACCTCATCTCACCCCCTTATAAGTTGCTTCAAATTTAAGAAGCTGTCGACCTCTGATCGCAGAAGGTTTGTGAGAGAAAACAATATGTGTTTCAATTGCCTCTCTCAGTCACACATATTGAAAGACTGTTCCAGTACTCAAACTTGCAATCAATGTCAAGATCGGCACAACTCAGTTCTTCACGAAGACATCTCAAGTGCCGAAAGACAACCTTCACGATTGCAAAAGACAGCCTCACAATCCACGACCACGACGACAGTCTCACCCGGTAATACTTATGATCAAGCCAATGCCCTAGATGAAAGCCCTTCATGCTCGCATAAAAGCCAAGTCCAATCGTTTTATTCCGAAAACGATTGTGAAATAATTTTACCCACGGCTATCGTACCCGTAGAGCATAGGGGAGATTGGAGGAAGTTCCCACCAAACCCCAAATAACCCCAGAAGACGAGTTTTGCGAGAATTTCTACGCAGCCACAACCTCACGCGATGATACCGGTCGTTACATCGTAAGGCTGCCGTTTAAACCCAGCTTCCCAGAGTCAATCTCGTTATCCCACTCTCGGTCTTCAGCTCTAAGCCAGTTTCTTGGAATGGAGAGAAGCCTGCAGAAGAATGGGGATCTAACACTCAATATAATAGTATCCTAGAAGAATACCTCACCTTCGATCATATGGAGGAAACCGGCTCCTATGAAAAATTTGACGGAAGTAAATGCGTCTCATTTTATCTTCCCCATCACGCAGTTATTAAGCCCGAGAAAAAGACATCAAAGGTGCGGGTCGTGTTTAACGCCTCAAAGATGTTGGCATCGGGACATGCGCTCAACGACGTTCTTTATACCGGCCCTACCCTCCAACCCGATCTGATGCTTCTGATTGTCAAGTGGCGGACATACCAGTTTGTTTTTAACGGAGACGTAGAAAAAATGTATCGTCAAATCATAATGCATGAAGACGACAGAGACTATCAGAGAATCGTCTTTCGCTCATCGCCGAGCGACCCCATAAAAGACTATCGTCTGAAAACCGTCACATTCGGTGTGAACTGTGCCCCCTACCTCGCCATACGTACTCTTCACCAACTGGCCAAAGATGTAGAAGAAACTTTCCCCAAAGCCGTCCCTGTTTTGACGAAAGAAACATATGTAGATGACATTCTCTCTGGCAGCCATGATATTCTCTCTGCTGAAACATCTCTCTCCCAAGTCATCCAAGTGTTAGCGTCAGCAGGATTTCCATTACGGAAAATAACGGCCAATCACCCCAGTATTATAAAAAATATTAAAGAAGAGGACTTGCTGGATACCAATCTTTTGGAATTAGAGAAAGCATGCCAAAACTCATACAGTGGAACGCCCTAACCGACACGTTTTCGTACCCCTCTCGTCCGCTAGTACGAAACGACAAATTCTCTCCTCGGTCGCAAAACTTTATGACCCCGCAGGGTGGCTTACGCCGATTATGATTCAGGCCAAGATTTTACTCCAAGAGTTATGGATAGACGGAACCGGCTGGGACGAACCAGTGAAGCCCCTCCGCTTCATTAAATGGACGCAGTTCGCAAAAAATTTACCCAACATCTCAAATATAAAGATACCTCGATGGGTTGACTACATCCCGAACCAGCAGGTTGAACTGCATGGTTTCTGCGATGCGTCAGAAAAGGCATATTGCGCCACGATATATCTGCGAACAACCCATGGTGCCACCACGTCGTCCCACCTTCTGGTCGCTAAAGGCAAGGTTGCCCCTCTTCGCACTACAAGTCTTCCAAGACTAGAACTATGTGCAGCTCTACTCCTTGCCCGACTAATCGCCGTCGTACAATCCCATCTCGAGCTCTCTCTTAAAAATCTTTACATGTGGTCTGACTCGGAAATTGTGTTAGCATGGCTCGAAAAGCCTCCCCACGCTTGGAAAACTTTCGTATCCAATCGAACAGCTGAAATTATGGATCTCGTCGGAAGCGCCTCCTGGAAGCATGTAGGCAGTCGCGACAATCCAGCAGATATGGGCACAAGAGGATGCAAACCCATGGACTTGGAAAATTCTTCGCTGTGGTGGAATGGCCCTGCGTGGCTGACCCAGCCCCCCGAAGCCTGGCCAAAACCATCTATCCGCAGCATCAACCCGCCTGAAATGCGCCGAGTCGAAACACTACACTCAGCTGAAGATGACTCTGATGTATTGGATCAATTTTCCTCTTTTCCTCGCGCCCTCAGGGTCATGGCATATGCCTTCAGGTTCATTAATAATCTCAAGGACCGAATTCGAGGCATTAAACCCGCTTACACTCCCTCTCTGTCTCATGAAGATCTCCGCAAAACGAATAATAAACTTGTGACGTTAACGCAAACCCGATATTTTCCTCGCGAAAGAGCATGCTTGGAAAATGCAAAACCAATTGATAAAAGAAGCTCTCTACTAACCCTCAACCCATACCTCGATGAAAACGGGCTCCTCAGGGTTCATGGTAGATTGGTTCATTCGACGTTGACTTACAATGAAAAACATCCCGTTATTATCCCAGAAAAATCTAGATTCACTGTCCTCTATATACAGTACCTGCACGAACTTCTCCTCCACGCCGAAATACGTCTAATGCAGCAATGCCTCAGACAGGATCTCTATATTCCCCGACTCAAACCCCTCACAAGAGATGCCTCCATCAGTGCAAAACTTGTACCCTCTACAAGCAGCAAATGCGATCGCAAATAATGGCGCCCTTGCCCCCGGAACTATGCACATACGCTCCGCCTTTTACCACTACCGGTGTCAACTTTGCTGGGCCTTTTCAAATAAAAGCCTCCTTGCTAAGGTCTCACACCTTACTGAAAGGCTTCGTGGCCGTTTTTGTCTGTTTCGTGACAAAAGCTGTCCACCTTGAGCTGTGCTCGGACTTAACAACCAATGCCTTTCTCGCAGCATTTGCTCGCTTCGTCGGACGTCGTGGATATCCTGCCACAATGATGAATGACAACGGCAAAACCTTTATTGGAGCTAAAAGAGCGACCGAAAAGGAGTTGGTTGACTTCATGAAAACTGCCTCTCAAGAAGTAATCGCAAAATACTCTCCCCAGGGAATCAGTTGGAAATTCATTCCGCCCGGAGCTCCCCACATGGGCGGCTTGTGGGAGTCTGCAGTGAAGAGTTTCAAACTGCACTTCAAGAGGACTTCAGGAGCCCACAACTTCATCTTTGAAGAATTTACCACCCTCTTGGTAAGAATAGAAGCCGTATTGAACTCTCGTCCTATCTCGCCTTTATCCCAGGATCCCACCGAGTTTACCGCGCTGACCCCCGGCCACTTTCTCAGAGGTAGCCCCCTCCTCGCTATCCCTGAAGTGGATCACGCGGAATTATCTTTTATAAACTTATGGGACAGAGTAAAAAGCTTACATCATCCATTCAGCAAAAGGTGGAAGGAAGACTACCTAAAGGATCTCCAGAAAAGGCAGAAGTGGAAAAATCCACAACCCGAACCCAAGGTCGGTGAGTATGTCTGCATTCACGACGACTCACTTTCCCCGACTGAATGGCGCCTTGGACGTATTTAAAAAAATACATCCAGGTCCTGACGGCCATATACGTGTTGTTGACGTTCGTACGCAAACCGGCACCCTCACACGACCACTTGTTAAGCTCTGTTTCCTCCCTCAGACTGAAAGCCTACCATCTCGGGCAAACCCGGAGAATTCGTAGCTGCTCTCAAACCACCTCTGACCACTCTTACCACATCACCGTCACTAATATGTCGTATTTCGCAACATAATGCCAGCTGAAACCCCCCATACCAGTATTTCTCTCCACTAAAATACTTTTACAACTGTAATTACAGATCGCTATGGATCGCTATGGAGATCGTTGCTCCCAACCGCGCAAATGAATCACGCAGCTCGACACTAATAACGGATTACCGACGGTGCCGCATATGCACCCGTCAGCACGCTCTTCGCAACTGCGTCATATTTAAAAAGATGAAACCACCCCAGAGATAGATGCTTGCATGAGCCCATAAGTTCTGCCCAAATTGCTTGGCATTATCCCACGTCACCAGCGAGTGCAGCTCGTATGACAGATGCCGGATCTGTGGAGCGCGACATCACTCCCTACTCCATCGGCGGGACGCTACCCCAAGCGCCCAACGCGCCATCCAGGCACCCCAGCCTGGCAGATCCGCCGTACCAACTCCGGCACCCGCACGCGCCGCCCAGGCATCCCGGCCTGGTCGATCAGCCGTACCGGCACCCCCATGCCGCCACCGGGCGACACCGTTCTCGCCCGGGAAACAACATTCCCTCAGCAGCACCTAGCATCGCCCGACGCACCATACGATGCACCGCACAAGGGCTGCAGACCGCCAACGCTAGAGGAAAAGTATCCGAAATCCTCGTGCGAGATACGTTGCGAACCCTTAAGGAACTACAGGAGGCTCTAGCCGCTGAACGCGTCTAGGGCGGGGACAATGGCTGAACGACTATTGCAGTCATCAGCAGCCAACTTCAGTCAACATTATATTTTAATAGCTAATTTATACGAAAGGAAAAAGACATGAATTTTATATTAAACATAAACTGAATTTGAGCATGTACCTTATTTATAATTACCGTAACTAAGTTACATATATATAAATATGTACATAGAACCTTTTTATACATTACTATTTGATGTATAGCTATTATATTTAAGACTCATGAATTGTGTTAAGTCCATGAATTATATCTATATTTACATCTATTATAGTATAACAGTTCACACTTCGCCGCTCTGGCAACCCCATCCGTGAGTTGACAGATCGGGTTTGTGTACATATGTACATACATATGTTTTTGTTGACATTTTCTTTTGCTTTATATTATTATTCATTCGAAATTTTATATCCACTCGGTTTGTCAGCAAATTTGTGAATTTTACCTGTTAAAAAGTAATAAACCTCTCATATAAAAGAAAATAGTTTCTTTACCACTTCAAAGTGCCCCGCTTTATTTATTTTGAGAACTTTTAATTTCGGTTCGGAGTTGTATATATTGGAATCTCGGTTCCTCGGTCAACAGTGCCATATTAAGTACTTTTGTCAGCATAAATTTCGCAGTACATTTACGGCTTTAGAGCCACCTTTGCTGAACCCGCTGCAAAAAACCAGAACGCCACTATACCATCACCACATCACCGTCATCATCACCACATCATCGCCGCACCAGCCATATCCTCTATCCAGGTAAAACCACATCCCCTTAAGCAGACGTTTAAGTCCATAGCTAATTAATGTTGTTCTTGTAGTATTAACTGCGTTGACAGATTGACGACGCCGTCGTCATTTTGACGATTTTCAACTAGAATGACGCTTGGACGATTTTGTAATGAAAAATGACGATTTTAGCCTGCCTTCTATGTAAGATTTATTTTAAATATTCAAACACCAAGAAATATGTAGATCCAATAATGTTGATTTTAGATGGACACTACAGTAATAAATATTGAAGTGATCAACTTAGCTCGTGAAAACGGAGTGATGATGATATCATTGCCTCCGCATTCCACTGACAAAATGCAACCGCTAAACAGAGCATTCATGAGCCAACTCAAAACTTATTACAGTAACGAATTAAAGCGTTTTATGAGAGAAAAGTTACTAAATTCGATTTAGTTGGTCTCTTTTCCAAAGCTTTTTATAAGGTTCACACTGGCCAGGTTGCAGTTAACGGTTTCAGATGTACTGGTATATACCCATTCGATCGAAATATTCTTACTGATGCAGACTATATTGCTGCAAATGATATGTATGAGCACGTAACTGCCGAAAACTCTGAAGTTTCCGAGCAAAATAATGCAACTTCGGAGACTGCAGTTACTCTTACTTCACCGACATCTAATACAAATCGAGTGACTTCTCCAGAACCTGTGGTATCAACCAGTTCAGGAGTCGTTTCACCATGGCAGATTTTACCATTGCCAAAGAATAGAAAGCCAGTTGCTACCGGAGGAGGAAGAAAGTCAAAAGCGACAGTATTAACAAAATCACCATATAAGAATCAGTTGGAAGAAAACATTCGGAAGATCGGGGAAAAAATGAAGCCAAAAATTAAAAAACAAAAGGAACCTTCAAAAATCCAGCGGCGAAAGCTAGAAAAGCTGAATATGAAGAATTAACCAGTGACTCCGAAGTAAGCGTCGTCTGCGCAGAATCGAACCAAGGGGATTTTGTTGAAATGCCTTCAGGCGGAGCAATTTTCTCCTTTTGCGAAAAGTTATGGAAGGACGAAAGGAATATATATCAGAATGGAGTGTTTTTTTACAGTGCGATACGGTTTGGGCTCATAACGTCTGCATTCCCAAAAAATCCAATTTTTATTTGCGAGACTTGCATAAATTGAAGTTTTTAAGCAATTTTAATATTTCCAATAACTTATTCATTTTTAATATCAACGAGCCAAGGAGGCATTTTATTTTATCTTCTGAGAAGCTATTTATCTTTTATCCATAAAATTGGTAAATTTGAAAAGAAGATATTTAATATTTTCTTTAGTAAAACTGATCTGGTTATTATTCGGGTTAGATGGTATATTATACAAAATTAGCCTACGTTTGCGTACCATATTACTCGCCAATTTTTGGGGAAGCGGCATTTCGGGCTCACCCGAATTTCGTCTTATAAATTGTAAACTGTTGGTGGTATACAATTTTTGATAAAGTACGCTATAGATGATATTTCATAAAACAAAATGTGAAGAAAAAGAGGTGAATTGGATTTTTGGTTAGGCCAAAATTACCCAAAAACTAAATGCTATACTACAAATGCTGCAGGTCCTCTATTTTGAAGACATTTCTAAGGTTCCTCCAGAAGTTTTTTGGAAAACTACTTCTATTATCAAAAGAGCTGACTCTACATACAGGTTTTTTCTAATTTATGTCCATTCGTTGCAGATCTAATGTGTTTGCCACACGCTACAGCGAATGTAGAACGAATTTTTTCTAAAATAAATTTAAACAAAAGAAAAATCCGAAACCGTCTGGAATCTGATACATTAAAAGGAAAAGCCCAAAATTATTTAAAATTGAATAACTTTTCCTGTCATAATATTGAACCGCAAATAAATATGCTAAAAAAATTAACGCGAAAATGTATAACTAAGAAACTAAAATAATATAGGAGCTTCGATTCGAGCTCGAAGAAAAAAAAATTATAATTGTTAAAATGACTGAAAACAAGTAACTTTTAAGACGTTTTTGTTATTTGTAAAATAAAACGAAATGAATTGAAAACGATTTTATATGTTGTATGTGGCAACAAAAAATAACAATCAAAGACAATTTTCAGAAAAGCGCTTTTAAAGTTAATATTGTTGAATGAAATCCGGCGATCTCATTTTGGTTTCCGGCGAATGCAGTCGTACGTCCCCTGGTAATAACCCAACTTTGTCCTAACTCAACTTTGGTTGTTATTGGTTGTTGCCATAGATTTGACTATTTTTGACGATTTTTTGCGCGGCGTCTGACCACTTAGCAAAAAATATATGGCAATGTTGAGTATTAACAGTGCTTCGCCCCATTCAATGGACACGACCACTCAGAAACTGTCATCAAAATCCTCTAACGGGAGGCCAAGGAAACTGGCTGTTTCAACAGGGGCGGACCGTAGGGAGATGGGTGTTAGAGGCGTAGGTTCCACATTACAATTAAAAAGAAGGTTGGTGTCATGTGGGGACACATCGTATGCGGGACATACATTACGTATGTCGGGGTTGATTCTAGACAAGTAAGAGTTTAACCTGTTACAGTATCCAGAACGAAGTAGGGCCGGGGTGACTCGTGTTTCCCTTGGCAGTGTGTTTTCTTCTTCTGCAAGGATGGGATTTTGCATATTAATAACGGGGTTCACCGGGCGCGTCCTGACAAAGTCGTTTACAAATTATGTTTAGGAGATGTTCCCTTAATCCCCGTGGAGGCGGGGCTAGATTAAGCAGTTGTTTCCTAGGATGTCGTGGTTTCTGCCACGTTTGCAAAAACTGCCTGTTCAGCATTTCGTTGTGCTTTTTAATGTTGAGCTCTTTGACTTCACTATGTAGGTGGCATTCGGGGCTCATAAGGAGACATCCGGTAGCAGTTCTGATAGCAGCGTTTTGACAGGTCTGCAGCCTTTTCCAGTATGTGTTTTTGAGACGAGGCGACCAAACAGGTGAAGCATAGCTCATGAGCGACCGCCCAATTGCTTTGTACGTGGTTAGCAACGATCTTTATGTTTTCCCCATGTGCTGTCGGCAAGCGACTTGAGGATTTTGTTGCGCCTTTTTACTTTACCAACAATCTCGGTTGCATGGGCCTTGAAGGTTGGAGTATTATCGAACGTTATCCCTAAGATCTTTGGATGACTGACAGTTGGTAGTGTGACATCATCGACGCGTACGTCCAATATTTTCGACATCTGTTCCTTCCACGTCGTAAACAGGGTGGCCGTAGATTTTGTCGGTGATAATGTCAAGTTGCGCGAGGTGAAGAGACCGGAAATATCGGGGAGATAGCTGTTTATTTTAGAAACTAATTCATCAACTGAAGGGCCAAGTCCTGTATCCATAATCGCGCAGTCGTCAGCATATGAAATGATTATGACTTCTTCTGGTGGGGAAGGGAGTTTTGATATGTAAAAATTAAACAGAAGCCGGAATAGGACACGGCCCTGTGGAACCCCCTGTTTAATTTTTCTGGGTTTAGAAATTGCGTTCGTAAATTAATTAATTAATTAGCGGTCCATCTTTTTACACAAGCGGGAAGGTGTGAGCCTTCTATGTCTTGAAGTAGCGTGCCGTGGTTGACTGTGTCAAAAGCTTCCTATTATGGGGTTTTTGCTGATTTAATCCGTATTAACCTGGAGTGGCTTTCCGTATTTCGATATCGATCAAGAACGAGTATAAAATAATCGTTTTCGCTTTCCGTAACACAAATTGTAGACGCGTCGTATTGAACGTTCTATACAAACAGTTCGATACCAAATTAGGTGTCGAATTGCCTTTATGAAAGTTCTAATTTTATGCTTTGGTGATTATTTAGGGAATGGTTTTTTCTACAGAGATTAAGAAACAAACGCTATTTATAAAAGAAATTATTTTGGTAGCTCCAAAAAGCTTTCTAAACACCCTTTGAAATCTGCAAACGAAAGAGATCATACCAAGATACGGGAACTAAAATGGCATCATCGAGCGTTCGATATCGACTTGAAGTATCGAATCAACGAGTGTCGACTATCGAATTACGGAAAGCCACCCCTGAGTGTCAATGGCATTGAGCGCGGTGGTGGTGCTGTGCATTTTACGGAAGCCATGTTGATACGTGGCTAGGAGAAGATTTGCCGTGTAATGAGGGAGGTGAACGGTTTCCAGTGCCTTAGCTACTGGCGAAAGGAGTGATATCGGTCGATAAGAGTCGCCTTCGTTAGCTGTTTTGCAGGCTTTAGTAGCGGGATTATAATTAACATTTTCCATTTTTCGGGAATAACGAAGGACTCCCGCGACAGGTTGAAAACATGTGTGAGGTATTTTATTCCCTCATCGCCAAGGTGTTTAAGCATTGGCATTGCTATTCCGTCGGAGCCTATAAACTTGGAGGGCTTGGCTTTACGGATGGCTGCTGCAACCTCTGTGGGGGTGATGATAATGAGTGGGACGTCGTGTTCATGTTTATGAGCTCGTCTGTTAGCCGACGTCTGGCTTTGTCTACAGAAGAATGCATTATAAATTGTCGGCAAAAGCCGCTCGCGCATTTCTTCGAATCAGATAAAGTTTTATCACCGAAGGCTATAGATACTTTATCATTGTGGTTAGTTGGGTTAGACAAGGATCACAGTTTACAAACACCCGAAGAGAGGGTGCAGTTCTTTAGATGCTCCTCCCATTTGGTACGTTTATATTCATTTACCAGCCGCTTGATATCCAAATTTAAACTCCTAATAAGGGGATCTCTAGGGTTGAGGTGTCTCGCAAGGTCATGTTCTCTTGCTAAATTTGCGGCTTCGTCCGAGAAATGCGGTATGATTTCAGGTTTTTTACCGGCCAGGATGAATGGTGCAGAAGCTGAAGCGATGACCTTGCGGAGCGCATGTTCAACCTGCCGGACATCGGTCGGAATGGGAAGAGCAGCAAAAGATTGGTTTGTAAAGGTTGTGTAGACTTCCCATTTGGCTTTTTTAAATTAAAGAAATTCCGCTTTTCAGAGCTGATAAAATTGGCAGGTCGCTCGATTGAAGTATGGGCAGGTGATCAGAAGCTAAAGTAAGGATCGGTTGCATTCAACGCAATTTATGAGCCCTGCACTGACGGTTGAGATGTCAGGTGAGCTGTGGCAATACCTGCAATTCTGGGGGGGGCATCGCCGTTTATCGTGCAGAAAGTCGCATTGTCTATTTGCTCTGCTAGCTGCCTGTCTCTGCTGTCGACTGGCAAGCTGGTATGCCAGATATCGTGGTGAGCGTTGAAATCGCCAAGGATAAGACGGTTTTCTCCACAGAGTAGCTTACTAATATCAGGGCGATAGCCACTTGGACAGCAGGTGGATGGGGGAATATAGATGTTAATTATTTCTAGGTAAACATCGCCTGACGGGATGGTTATGCCTCGACTTTGTAATTATCCCTGCGGCTGATTTTAGGTTGAAATAAATTATATTGCATGGTGTGATGAGTGATGAAGGCAAGGCCACCACCATTACCCCTTGCGCGATCTTGCCAGGGCTGTCGTCAATCTGGGAGTCAGAGACGGATGGAGGCGCCTTGCAGGATATAGGCTTTGTCGAGTGTGCCGTCCTATTGCTGCTGATGTGCCTGATGTCAATGAGTTGACACTAGTGTTTTGGCAGCAAGGTGCAACGAATGTGCCGGTCGAACGATTTCCGTTTGTAAGCCCAGATCATCTATAAAGGTGGCATAGGCCAAGGCATGACTGCATTGGACCGATGCCGCGATCGTCAATACTCTGAGATGGCATACGGAACACACGGTGTGGGGGGCAAGGAGTTGATGACTCCTTCTTACCGGAGTACGAGTGTCGGAAAGGGAGGAGAGGGACAGGGGTAAAAGCTGGTCCTCGGCATTGCTACTATCCATGCTACGTAGATTGTAGTGATGGGTTGTAGCGGCCGCGCTAGGTGGAAGCGCCATTTGGCGCAAGCAACAGCGGACGGTTGATTAGACTGCTGAGCAGCGTCACTGCTAGAAGATGGAGGAGGTACGTTTGAGAGTGACGCGGGACGTCCTTGGACGTTAACAGCAGGGAGCCACAAAGGTTTTATAGAAATTTCGGGGGCGAAGAACATTGGGTTCTAACCCAGAGCAGGCAGAACGATGCAACCATCTTTTACGCGAAACACACTGACAGTGTATGACCGTCTAAGATAAATACTTTTCCGGCATATGCAGCAGAACCGCAGCCTGGTACCGGGGTTTGGTTCAATACCTTCCCGGAGCAGGAGGGTATGGAGCAGTCCAGCTGCAGGGAGCTGCTCCGAGGATGACAATTTATGGGAGGGACGCAACAAATTAAATGGGGTTACACTGAAATGACAGCCTTTAGTCGGGAAACAAATTCCGAGTCGCTCCGGTACGAAGAACCAGCTGTCGTGGAAAGCTAATTAATGTCCAATTATCATTTAACAAAAGATGTTAATTAAACCCTATATATTTAGCTGAAGTACGCATAAATGCCTTAAATTTGTTGATTTGGTAGATCAGAATCTGTTTGTTTAACTGAAAAAAAAAGTCAATATACCTCACCGAGTCTATACCAGATATAACAAATCATTTGTAATTGAAATTTCAGAAAAATTCATAAAATTCTACAAGCTTTAAAATGTATAAATAGTGCCCACAAAACTTGTCTAGCTTTACTTAATACTTCACAAGCCGCGGAGAAAGTACAAAATAAAAATGCATTTAAGAAATCACTTCACGCTCCTATTTGTGGTGTTCATCTGCCTTTTCACCTTTTCGAAATCGCATTTTCGCGTTTATAATGGCAAAGCGTCGAATATAGAGGATCATTCGTATTTGGTAGCATTATTTAATAGAGGCGATTATTATTGCGTTGGCTCGTTAGTCACTCTGCAAGTTGTAATTACAGCTGAAACCTGCCTGGGAAAGATTCCACCATCCGAAATCATCGTTGTAGCCGGAACAACCAATATAAATGAAGTGGTAGAACAACGCGTTGGGTCGTGCAAAAAGTTTATAGGTAATTCTGGTTTCGGTCGACCCGCTATTGATATTGCTGCGCTTAAACTGGATGCATGCTTTACGACTCCTGGAATATCAACAATAGGTCCTTGCAATTGTGGAATAATCGAAAACATGGAAGTTATTGGATGGGGTGCAAGTGAACATTATTACAACCCTAAATATCAACTTCAAAGTACAAACGTTTTTATAGTAGAAAAGGCTCATTGTGACTTGCATTTAGGGAGAACTTTGTCAGAATTCATGATTTGTGCTCAAGGTGCCAACACTGGTGTGTGCTATAAAGATACTGGAGCACCGGGCGTTGTGAATAAACAACTTTGTGCGGTGGCATCAACTGGGGTGAATCCTCAACTTTGTAGGGAGTCATCATCGCGTGGTGAAGGGCACCCACGATATCCGCATGTATTTACCGCTGCAAATACGACACAAATTCGAAATTTTATAATAGAGGCGATGCATATGTAATTGGAAGGTGTTGCTATAAATCGACTATTTAGTGGAATATAAACCTATCTTGGCTGAACGCCCCATTTCGGAAGTTTCCTGAGGGTGGTGATATTCCACTCAGCAATCGAAACAGCAATATTTTTTCTTTTTGTATTATCTCTAAATAAATATTTGTGATTGAAATTTAATAAACATTTTTGGTTGTATTCAATGAAAGTGTGACGCATGCAAATGCCTTAGGTAAGTGGATTAAAATTTAGTCATAACCAAGGTTCCTCATTAATATATTCAGCTTTTATCTTTTCAACTGCCCTGCAAACCACTGCTTGCCAATTTAGCTAAAAACACCCATCCAGTCGCACAGTTTAAGATAACGTCAATACCAATACATTTTAAAAATTTTCCAAGATAGAACAGTTGTTTGTCAGCAGTTGCTTAAGCTAAGCTTAACATGAGTTTACTTAATTCTAGTCAAATTTTAAATTCAGTTAAGCTACAGAGCACTTTTTCCGTCACAGCTTTATGACGCCCTTGGGGTAGATTTTTTTACGTCAATATTTATTTCTATAATAATCTAGTATATATTTATAAAAGGTCATTTAGGTCATTTAAGTACAAAGATAATAGAACCGGTCTTAAAAAGCAGCCTTAGCGAACACCGCGATTAACAGGGTAAGGCTTCAACAGATTGCCATCAAACAGAACTTTCCAAGACGTATTAGCTTAGAATAATCTTAAAATTTCAATCATATGAGTTGAAAGACCATAGGGGGCTGGTTTATAAAAGACCATGTTGCGGGAAATCGTATCAAAAGCACACGAGAAATCTACAAAAAAGGCAAAATTTCTTATCTACCGTCTAATAGCCTCTGCGAAGAATGGACTGAGGCTCACTTAAAATATTATTAGAATCGTTCCAAACATTTATGCGACCAAGTAAAAACCCAAAAAATATTTTATAAGTAATGTCTATCAGAGACAAACCTCTGCAATTTGTAGTATCGTTAGGGCCACCTTTCTTAAAGTGGGCAATCAAGATGGAGGAACTGAAACAGGAAGGAATCTGCTTTCTGAAGTAAATGAAATTTAGAAGCACCCGCGGTTCATTGAAAAACCATTGGGGAGCAAATTTGAGCTTCTTTGCATCAATAATCAATTGGAGTTCCCTGCAACAGGAGTATCAAGGGAAGGTGTTTAAAAGCTTGGGCATTGCCAGTGCACGCACGAATCAATATTATTACAGCATAGGAGTTCTTTGAAATGAAGATAGAAGCCACTGATCTTAAGGTTACAACTTACTTTACAACGGACCTTTTTAAGTGAGTTTGCTAGCCACCACCAGTCACTTGAATTCCTAACGCTATTAAGCTGTTCAATTTTCTTACATCGCCACTCTAATTTCTTCCTGTTAAAGAGCTTAACATATTGTTTACGAAGAGTGAGGTACTTGATCCTATGGCAACCTGCATTCCTCCTTCTCAGCATGTTTAAAGCGTTCATTAACTTCTTGCGTAAGTTTGAGCACTGGCTATCAAACCACGCATGTTTCGGTGAGAAATGGCCTCAGAGTATATATATTCGCTATTGGAGAACCTAGTAATATTCTCCATGAGTTTATTCGCGTTTTGTGGTTTCCATGAAAGTCTGGAAGAAAGTACATGTTCATCGGAGTCGGCACTACACGGACGGCCGTTGAAATTAATAACAACAGGCATGTGGTCGGAGGAGCATTTTGATTTTGCATAAATAACTTGTATATACCTCAGCAGCTGGATTTTGATTACCCAACAAACATGGAAAAAATATTTCGCCCAACTAAAAAAAGATAAATGTAAGGCGCGATATCCTCCGATGAGATCTAAGACCGAGCTTTTCTTCCAATTTGCGTCGTGATCCTTCTTTTTTAATTGTCCCTACAAATTGGCCGGACGGGACCTACATGTTTTATGCCGACTCCGAACGGCATCTGCAAGGCAGGTGTGTTTTCACTGAGAGCTTTTCATGGCAGAAATACACCCGGAGCGCTTGCCAAACACTGCCGAGGGGCGACCCCGCTTAGACAAATTTTCTTCTAATTGAAAAACCTTTTTTCAAATTCTGATGTTGCTTTGCCCGGGGTGCGAACCCAGGGCATACGGTGAGATAGGCGGAGCACGCTACCATCACACCACGGTGGCCGCCGTTCTCCCAACTAAAATAAATATATATCTAGTTCTGAAGTTGATATGCAATATCATTCTCTAATCGCTATCCAACCTTTTAGAAATTTTTTAAAATTTATAGTTCTCGAAATGAACTCCAACGTTATTCTCATATTATTCTCCAGCTTTTTGGAGGTTTTGAGAAATGTTTACTTCTCAAATTTGTATCCAGCACATTTTTCCCATTGATATCCTACATTATATATGGAATTGAGGTGTTCTCCAAGGTGGTACCACCAAACCCAAGAGCTATTTATTGTGAGAAATAAACTTCATTTGGTATCAGTAATGAAGCCTTATAGATTAAACATTGTTAAAATACTGTAGTATCAAAATCTTACATTTGAATTCAATTAGAGAGCCACAATTGAGTACAAGTTATTTTTATCAATTTAAGTAATAGCATTTATGATTTTAAACAAATTGAATTTTTCCTGAAAACGTTATGATTCTTAAGTTGAGCTCCAACGGTGCTCAAGTTTGGTTGTTCAAACTAGTATCGGGAATGTACTGTACCGATGTTGAAACCTGTTCGTTAAGTAAATATTCATAAGAGACACAGCAGCCTTTCCAATCCCCAAAAACAGGCGCGCCTATTTTTGGTAAACAGGGCAGACAGATGCTATAAATAAACAGTTACAATGAAATTTTCTTTTGAAAAAGAATAATCAAATATTTTGTCAAACTCGCGCTCATTTCATTTCGCTGGAATATGCATAATTATCTTGAATTTGTTATTTTTGTATATCATAAGCTGTTTGTTCAACTGATTTAAAATTTACATTATACCTGACAGCTTTTTCATAAAAAATTATTAAATATTTTCGTAAAGCTCCTATAATACATTATAGTTTGACCCTAAATCTTTTACCAACCATCGTTATAAGCAAATTTCGAAACTTTTTTGTACTAAAATGGAAACCTCTCAATTTACTACTATACTCTTTAGTTGCATTCAGTTCTAATTTAGAAGTTATTTAGACAATAAGATCCACTTGTAGAACGGCAAATTATCTTTTTAACTCAGGGCTAACTTGGCATGAGCAGTTAAACATTTTTTACTCTGAACTCAAATAATAATTTGCCACTCTGCAAGTGGGCCTAATACTATGTTCAAACAGAAAAATAAATTGAGGCAACTTCGATTTAAATTGAGTGGGGTTCATACAACTCAATTGAGCTTACACAATAGTAATTTGATAGCTGGTTGTCTCATCTCTACAGCAACAACATACCTTTGTTCAGACTGTCACAATGTGCGTGTAGGTATTAAGCAACGGAATGGAATAAGAACATAAAACTTTGCAATTTTTGTGTGTTGTAAAAAAATGTGTTCAACGTTTTGGTTTCTTCTTCTTCTTTTGACAATCCCTACTCCAGTGAAATGAAAAAAAATAAAATCAGCTGATGAGATGAGCCAACCATATAGTTGAGGCATGCGTAACTGACGTTTAAATCTACTCAATAAACGCACTTTACAAGGTTGTATTTGCAGTTTGAAACAATTTATTACACAATTTTTTTTTTAAATTGGCAATTTATTATATGATAAATTACGTAATAAATTGCCCAAATGGTATAGATCGCCAATTTGGTGTGTGTTTGTACATAATTCTTAAATATTAAATTTGTTTAAAAACAAAACCCTTCAGTTTCAAAAATCTAAAAATAGAAAATTGTATATACATATGTACGTCTGGTTACAAAACGCACCCCAAGAGTTTAAAGTTGGTGTTGAAAATTTAAAAATAAAAAATTTCATTTGTGAAAAGTGCTGCAAGGCATGGAGCCCATATGAAGTTTAACTTAGAAATGAGAAGAGTATATCACTCGCCAACAAATGCTATTTTTGCCTGAGTTGACAATTGAAAGGTAAAGTCCTCTCTCGATGAACAAAAATCACGCTATGCAAGTCGCCCATCGCACACGGTGTCGAGAGACCGAATGCTTCGCTGGCTTGGTCATGCTATGCGAATGGACGAAGACGCTTCGGCCTAGAAAGTATTTCAATCGACACCGCAGTTTGGAAGTAGAGGAAGGTTTGTCAGGTGGAGGAAGACTTGACCTCCATTGGTGCTACCAATTGGCTTCACTTCTCGCGAAACAGGGATGACTAGCATGAATTGTTTCGAAACGGCCAAAGGCGCTTAGGTGGTTAAGTGCCAATTAATGATGATGAGGTTTTATAATATTTTGTCTTACAAAGATGTGACAACTCGGTACTGCAAGAGTTTTGTGCACTCATTCTCAGGAGACGGGTATAATCTATACTTATTTGAAACCAAATTTGATTTGGTCATATATGTATGTAGTACAAAAGAGTTTCATATTTAGGCTCAAAAATTAACCGTTCGGGAAATTTCTAAGACAATGTCATTCTATAAAGCCTTATACTACATTTAGGCAAGGTGCACATGAAGCTGCGCGTCATAGACGCATATTAGACGCTGCAGGCGAAATATGTACGCTTTGATGTCGAACACATGTCCTTGAGTGGAGAGCTGCACACGAGGCGTGACTGATGAAAGCGGCAAAGCATGAAAACTTCACGTAGCTAAGTGTACAACAATGTTGGTCGCTTAGCGTAAGTACGCTTGAAAAAAAGGAAGAACAAGATGTTCCTTTACATTTTTATGTATACAAATTAGTGTAATTAGTTAGAAAAAGTTAGTTTAGTTAATAAAAGTGCGTGAAAGGTATATAACCAAAGCGAAAAAGAATAGATTAAAAGGCTAAAGAGTGTTGGAAACTAGAAATCACTTTTTTCTCTAAGCCGCGGTGGTGTAAAATTGCCTTTCATAATTTACAAAGGCACGGGGATGCAAACAATGTTTAGTACCTATTGTAATGAATATTAGCAGCACTAAGGGATTCTATCATCTCTAAGCCGATGCTAAGCAGTGATTCAAGTCACATCAATAATTCAATCATTATGACTACACAGATGTACACGCAGCAGAGAAGCAACGCACAAACACATGCAGATATCTTATCTGAGATATGCAATTATAATTGTGTAAGTGTCTCACAAACACACGCGCATATGAGAGCTATACACGAACATCTGTAGTTATAATTATAGCTGATAACCAACTAGTAGATTTTAGGTTGCAAATAAGAGGATTTGCAGTAAATTCGTTACACTATTTTCCTTTGGTTTCGGGGACGGACATACCTGAAGAAATTTAATTTCTTATTTATTTCAATAATTGTTTGCTTTTTGTAGCGACACGGACGAACAGACGGACGGACGGACGGACGGACATAGCTAAATGAATTTCTTTTTTCACCCAGATCATTTTGATATATAGAAGTCTATATATATCTCGATTAGTTTTTGCCGATACGGATTACCGTTATGCGAACAAAGTTAATATACTCTGTGAGCTCTGCTCAGCTGAGTATAAAAATGGTCGGCGTAAATTAAACACACATGCAACACATGCTCCAACAATTTTTGCAGTGTGGATTTAACGATATATGTATGTGAGCTGAAGAAATTTGAAAATTCTTCCATAATTTGAAATTTTTAAATGAAAGCAGTTATGTTTATAATAAAACTGGTAAAATTAGTCGTTGCTTATGCGATTGGTACCTTTTTTTATTTGTAAGCTGATACAATTTTTTCTAGGCTCGCGGCAACACTGCCAACAAGTCTGAAAAGGGTTTCGTTTTCCCACGATTGTATACGAAACGCGCATTAGTACGTTTTTCTACTACTACTTCCTCTAATGCTACTACTTTAAAAATACTTTTTTAAATACTTTCATGTATATATTGCAAAATTAATCGGCTTGCATATAATTAAATGTATGTGAAGGCGAAATGAATGTCAATAATGCGCTGCTTAACATAAAGTCGACTTCAGTCTATGGTTATTCCGTTTTTCGTATTTCTTGCCAAAAAATGTATGTTTTTGTTTTCGTACTATTACATCACAGTTTGGGAATTTGTTTTCGAGGTTGAGAGAGAATATTTTCATTTCAGTTTTTTAGTGTTTCCGCAACCTTCTTGCAATGAATATCGTTTGAGACGAATCGTACGATATTTCCAATGTATTTTTTTACTCCCCTAACACCCCAAATAACACAAACGTTTGACCTAGCACTCGCTGGCACTGAAACTGATTTAGGAGCCGAAAAAAGGCCCATCCCTGCTCTAGCTCAACTTCGATCTGGATATTGAAACAGGTTAAATAAACTCTTACCTATCCAGAATCAACCCCCTTAAAATGTTGGACTTCACCATTGTTCTTCTGCTGCGGTCCCTTCAATACTTTGAAAGTTGTGTCTACCCTGTCTTTTCTCTTCCACACGATCAGATTTGTATGCTGGCATAGTCAAGAGTGAGGCTGCTTCCTGAATCAGTGCAAGGGATACAGATACTCTGAACTAAAAAGTTAACTTGCCGTTCTTAGATTTTATTTTATTTTTGATTGGAGTTCTGTTGTTTGCCTGACACATCGAGACTGTGGCGAATATGAGCAGTTCCTACACATAACTATGCCGGTAGTAAATAAATGCTGCAAAATCACAAAAGCAACGGCAGCAGATGAAACAAATAGCTACGTACACATGTAGAAAGCAGATAAGAGCGTAGATGACATTACTTACATATATAAATAGAAGATAACAGCGGATATGTGATGCCGAGATATGAGAAAAGTAAATAAGCAACAATTGAGAAGGCTGTTCTAGACCCTGTGTATGGTTCAACAATTTAGTTGGTTCATTTCTTTGAGAGTTAAGTGATTCGAATGATAACAGAAGGCGCAGAATTATTGAGAATTTCTTAGAATACTTAACAATATTGTAGCGAATTTTGAAAAAAATTCCTGATTATTTTGCAGCTACTTTTAACGTTTGAATCTCTGAACTGTCGAATAAATAACTAAAATATACAGTATCGCAAAACGTTCTTTATTAACAACTCTACTGTGGCAGTATTACCTCACAATTACATTATCACGTACTTCACTAATAGTGTGTTTAAATCAAACTGATTGACCATTCCGCAGCTTGCGCTGCTTTTATACTCTCTGTTGCGTGTCCCGTTCGCATAATTCTCCAAGGATCTCGACTTTTCACGAGCAATCTTCTCGAACAGCTGTTTAATAATTTCCCACATATGTAATCATATTCACGTTTGTCTTCTTGTTTTATGCGTATATGTGTGTGAGTGATAACTTCGGCAATTTTAGCTCTTATTTACATGTATTTGTAATAACGTTTGAGCTCTTATGACCTCTCACTGTTGCCTGCTATGCATTTGTGTGTATATGGCTGAGTAATACGCGCCGTTTATTGCTGTGCACTTGTATGTGTGGCAGCTTACTTCCCTGTTTTTGTGCATTTATTTACTAGCACCATAGTGACTTACCGAAAATTTGCTTTTATTTTTTTGTTGTGGCAGCACACTGCCCTCAAGTGGCCCGATGAAACCAGGCTAATCCTGTTCATTTTTTCATGATCAGCTGAGCAGAGCTCACAGAGTACATATATTAATTTTGTTCCCATAACGGTACCCCGTAACGGCATAAACTAGTCGAGGTAGATATAGACTTCTATATATCAAAATGATCGGGCGAAAAAAGAAATTCATTTAGCCATGTCCGTCCGTCCGTCGGTCAGTTTATCCGTAAACACGATAACTTTGGTAAATTTTGAGGTATCTTAATGAAATTTGGTAGGTAAGTTCCTGGGCACTCATCTCAGATCGCTATTTAAAATGAACAAAATCGGACTATAAATTTAAAATAATAAAATTTCGGAAAACCGAAAAAGTCCGATAATTCATTACCAAAGGCGGATAAAGCGATGATAAAGCGGGCCCGGGAATTCTCAGGGTGCCCGCGATTTAGAGGTATTAACACATTTTTTTTTTTTAATTTAGGAGAGTCTTTAGTTGTTCCATGTGCAAATTTGAAGCCGAATTTCAAAAGCAACGAATATTGATAAGGAATTTTTACCTGGGCCTGAGAAGACAATAAAAACATCAAACCTCAGGGGGTCCGCGATTTAGAGGTACTACGACATTTTTTTCCCATAAGCATATCAGAGAGATCAACTCCCCCATCTGCTTGTTGTATTATGATACAATAGCTGGTCTCGGGACATTTATGAATTGCTGATCTTTTGCTCTCCAACGACGACATGTTCCAATGTTAGCAACTGTACAGCTTTGTTGTCCAACGAGCGAACTGTAGCAATTTCATGTTTTACTTCGCACTTCATATCGTAAGATCCTCTGCCAAGCTTTTTCAAATCAGATTCGGCCTTTAATTCGCAATTGCCCATTCGGTTTTTTCTAACAGTTCCAATGCTAAATATTCCCATTTCTTTCAACGATACAAGAAGACTGACTGAAGTGAACCAATTATCGAAGTACAGCTTGTAGTTTTTGAACTTCGGGGCCGATGACGCCAAATATAAAACGATGTCAGATGATATTCCAAGACCATATGAAGGGCAAGTTCCCTCACCAACGTAGAGGGCGAAGCAGACTTCTATATATCAAAATTATCTGGGCGAAAAAAGAAATTCATTTGGCCATGTCCGTCCGTCCGTCCGTAAGCACGATAACTTGAGTAAATTTTGAGGTATCTTGATGAAATTTGGCACGTAGGTTCCTGGACACACATCGCTATTTAAAATGAACGAGATCGGAACATAACCACGCCCACTTTTTCGATATCGAAAATTTCGAAAAGGCGTCCACCTTTAGAACTAAGGCCCACTCCCTTTTAAAATAGTCATTAACACCTTTCATTTGATACCCATATCGCACAAACACATTCTATAGTCACCCCTGGTCCACCTTTGTGGCGATATCTCGAAAAGGCGTCCACCTTTAGAACTAAGGCCCACTCCCTTCTAAAATACTCATTAACACCTTTCATTTGATACCCATATCGTACAAACGCATTCTAGAGTCACCCCTGGTCCACCTTTATGGCGATATCTCGAAAAGGCGTCCACCTATAGAACTAAGGCCCACTCCCTTTTAAATACTTATTAACACCTTTCATTTGATACACATGTCATACAAACACATTCCAGGGTTACCCTAGGTTAATTTTCCTACATAGTGATTTTCCCTTATTTTGTCCCCAAAGCTCTCAGCTGAGTTGTTGTTGTTGTTGTTGTTGTAGCAATGCTCGCCCCACCTAATAGCCGCGACCGATCACAAATTGTCATCAATATCCTCTAACGGGAGTCCAAGGAAACTTGCCGTTTCAACAGGGGTGGACCATAAGGAAAGGGGTGTTAGAGGCGTTGGTTCCACATTACAATTAAAGAGATGGTTGGTGTCATGTGGGGACACATTGCAAGCAGGGCATACATTTTGTATGTCGGGGTTGATTCTGGATAGGTAAGAGTTTAACCTGTTACAGTATCCAGAACGAAGTTGAGCAAGAGTGACACGCGTTTCCCTGGGGAGTATGCGTTCCTCTTCTGCGAGTTCTGGATATTTTTCTTCAAGTACTGGATTCACCGGGCAATTCCCGACATAAAGGTCCGACGCCTGTATATGGAGTTCACCAAGGACCTGCTTGTGTTTTTCCGCTTCATACGGCTGGGTTCTCAGGTGCCGTATTTCCTCAAAATGCTTACGGAGATGACTCCTTAGGCCCCTAGGCGGTGCTGGTTCGTCAATCAGATGTCTGTTGGGATGCCCAGGTTTCTGGGTATTCAACAGAAACTGTTTGGTCAGCATCTCATTTCTCTCCCTGATGGGGAGTATTCTCGCCTCATTATGCAGATGGTGTTCTGGGGACATAAGAAGACAGCCCGTGGCGATTCTGAGAGCAGTATTTTGGCAGGCCTGTAGTTTCTTCCAGTGGGTGGTTTTTAGGCTTGGCGACCATATGGGTGACGCGTAGCACGTAATCGGCTGGCTAATTGCTTTGTATGTGGTCAAGAGCGTTTCTTTATCTTTTCCCCAGGTACTGCCAGCAAGGGATTTGAGGATTTTATTACGGCTCTGAATTCTTGGAACAATTGCGGTTGCGTGCGCACCAAAATGTAGATCCTGATCAAACGTCACACCCAAGATTTTGGGGTGTAGGACAGTCGGTAGCGTAGTACCATCGACGTGGATGTTCAATATGGTCGACATTTGGGGCGTCCATGTTGTAAATAAGGTCGCGGAAGATTTAGTCGGTGACAATGCCAGGTTTCGCGAGGCGAACTCAGCTGAGTTCGTAATGTTCGGTTACACCCAAACTTAGCCTTCCTTACTTGTTATACTCAGTTGAGCAGAGCTCACAGAGTATATTAAGTTTGATTGGATAACGATTGGTTGTACATATATAAAGGAATCGAGATAGATATAGACTTCCATATATCAAAATAATCAGGATCGAAAAAAAATTTGATTGAGCCATGTCCGTCCGTCCGTCCGTTAGCACGATAACTTGAGTAAATTTTGAGGTATCTTGATGAAATTGGGTATGTAGGTTCCTGAGCACTCATCTCAGATCGCCATTTAAAATGAACGATATCGGACTATAACCACGCCCACTTTTTCGATATTGAAAATTTCGAAAAACCGAAAAAGTGCGATAATTCATTACAAAAGACAGTTAAAGCGATGAAACTTGGTAGGTGGGTTGGCCTTATGACGCAGAATAGAAAATTAGCAAGATTTTGGACAATGGGCGTGGCACTGCCCACTTTTAAAAGAAGGTAATTTAAAATTTTTGCAAGCTGTAATTTTGCAGTCGTTGAAGATATCATGATGAAATTTGGCAGGAACGTTACTCCTATTACTATATGTACGCTTAATAAAAATTAGCAAAATCGGAGAAGGACCACGCCCACTTAAAAAAAAAATGTTTAAGTAAAATTTTAACAAAAAATTTAATATCTTTACAGTATATAAGTAAATTATGTCAACATTCAATTCCAGTAATGATATGGTGCAACAAAATCCAAAAATAAAAGAAAATTTCAAAATGGGCGTGGCTCCGCCCTTTTTCATTTAATTTGTCTAGGCTACTTTTAACGCCATAAGTCGAACAAAAATTAACCAATCCTTTTGAAATTTGGTAGGGGCATAGATTTTATGACGCTAACTGTTTTCTGTTAAAATGGGCGAAATCGGTTGATGCCACGCCCAGTTTTTATGCACAGTCGTCCGCCTGTCCTTCCGCATGGCCGTTAACACGATAACTTGAGCAAAAATCGACATATCTTTAATGAACTTAGTTCACGTGCTTACTTGAACTCACTTTATCTTGGCATGAAAAATGAACAAAATCCGACTATGACCACGCCCAATTTTTCGATATCGAAAATTACGAAAAACGAACAAAATGCCATAATTATATACCAAATACGAAAAAAGGGACGAAACATGATAAGGTAATTGGATTGTTTTATTGACGCGAAATATAACTTTAGAAAAAACTTTATAAAATGGTTGTGACACCTGCCATATTAAGTAGAAGAAAATTAAGGAGTTCTGCAGGGCGAAATAAAAAACCCTTAAAATCTTGGCAGGTATTACATATATAAATAAATTAGCGGTATCCAACATATGATGTTCTGGGTCACCCTGGTCCACATTTTGGTCGATATCTGGAAAACGCCTTCACATATACAACTACCACCACTCCCTTTTAAAACTCTCATTAATACCTTTAATTTGATACGCATATCGTACAAACTCATTCTAGAGTCACCCCTGGTCCACCTTTATGGCGATATCTCGAAAAGGCGTCCACCTATAGAACTAAGCCCCACGCCCTTTTGAAATACTCGTAAACACCTTTCATTTGATACCCATATCGTACAAACATATTCTAAAGTCACCCCTGGTCCACCTTTATGGCGATATCTCGAAAAGGCGAACACCTATAGAACGAAGGCCCACTCCCTTTTAAAAATACTCATTAACACCTTTTATTTGATACCCATATCGTACAAACAAAGTCTAGGGTCACCCCTGGTCCACCTTTATTGCGATTCCTCGAAAAAGCGTCCACCTATAGAACTAAGGCACACTCCCTTTTAAAATACTCATTAACTCCTTTCGTTTGATACCCATATTGCACAAACGAATTCTAGAGTCACCCCTGGCCCACCCTTATGGCGATATCTCGAAACGGCGTCCACCTATGGAACTAAGGATTACTCCCTTTTAAAATACTCATTAACACCTTTCTTTTGATACCCATATTGTACAAACAAATTCTAGGGTCACTCCTGGTCCACCTTTATGGCGATATCTCGAAAATTCGACCACCTATACAACAACCACCACTCCCTTTAAAACCCTCATTTATACCTTTAATTTGATACCCATATCGTACAAAAACATTCTAGAGTCACCCCTGGTCCACCTTTATGGCCACATTTCGAAACGGCGTCCACCTATAGAACTAAGGCCCACTCCCTTTTAAAATACTCATTAACACCGTTCGTTTGATGCCCATATTGTACAAACAAATTCTAGGGTCACCCCTGGTCCACCTTTATGGCGATATCTCGAAACGGCGTCCACCCATGGAACTAAGGATTACTCCCTTTTAAAATACTCATTAACATCTTTCTTTTGATACCCATATTGTACAAACAAATTCTAGGGTCAACCCTGGTCCACCTTTATGGTGATATCTCGAAACGGCGTCCACCTATGGAACTAAGGATTACTCCCTTTTAAAATACTCATTAACACCTTTCATTTGATACCCATATCGTACAAACGCATTCTAGAGTCAACCCTGATCCACCTTTATGGCTATATCCCTAAATGGCGTCCACCTATAGAACTATGGCCCACTCCCTCATAAAATACTCTTTAATGCCTTTCGTTTGATACACATGTCATACAAACACATTCCAGGGTTTACCTCGGTTCATTTTCCTACATGGTTATTTTCCCTTATGTTGTCACGATAACTCTCAACTGAGTATGTAATGTTCGGTTACACCCGAACTTAACCTTCCTTACTTGTTTTGTTTCTACTGTTGAGCGTGTTTGTGTTTATGGTGTGCTCTAAATAAGAATAAATACAGCACGTTGCTGAATAATAATATTTTTTTTGATGCTGCATTTCGAAGGCATAGCTTTCATCATAGTTATAGAGTGGTGCAGATAATATCATCGAGCGAGGAGGCATTCGACGCGTCGAGATATGTATAAATATGCAGATTTGGATAAATCTTTGATCTGGCACAAATCACTACAATTAACCACCAATGTAAGTGAAATCAATAATAAGTCTTATTTAAATTTTTTCATTTTGATAAATTTTTAAATTTTCGTATGCACAGGTGGACAAACATATATATGTATGCACATACCAGTGAGCTGCAATTATTCATGTTTTAAGGTTATTGGTGGACTAACCAAAAAATGAGCATTAGTGCGTATGCAAACAAAGAATATCAAGCACTTATATCCACTTACACACATTTACATAGTCATGCTTCGTAAAATGAATAACCGCTCATAAGCCACGAAGCAGTTCAGTACTCAATTGTCTTATTGAGCAAGAAAGTCATCTGTGTTATACGAAAACACTAATTGGAATAAGTAATGCGGCAGTTGCTCACGAACGTACGTACCAAAAACGTGTCAGCTGACACGACCTATCTTATGAGTGTGCAATGTAAACGAAAACTCACCGACGTGCAACGCCCGTACGTACGTAGCCCGGAACGTAGAAATCAAAACAATTTTGATTTTTTTCCGTAAGAACGTGTCAGCTGATCGCTCTCTCACTAGACAGAGTTGCCTAGTAAACTTTTGTGCTGTTTGTTGCACTTTTATGCAAAACACCTAATTAAAGTTTGAAAAATTGTGAAAATAATTCGAAATAATTATGTAAAAGTGCAGATTATAAATATGTAATCTATTTATACTTATTTAATATTTATTCCGCCCTTTTACAATATCAAAAATTAAATTGGAAAAAGTTGATGTTTCCATAAGCATGCATGCAAACTGGCCAATGGCAACAGTGCTTTGTTGTAAACAATACACACACAAATATGTTATGTACATGTACTCAGACGCACACATTGATTCCTACGGGCTTGAGAATTCGGTCAAACGTGCTTCGTACGACAAACGTCCGTACGTACGGCACACGTCGGTGGGTAACTGCCGCATAAGACTTATACCTCCGTTACTCACGAACGTACGTACAAAAAACGTGTCAACTGACACGACCTATCTTATGAGTGTGCAATGTAACCGAAAATTCACCGACGTTCAACGCACATACGTACGTAGCCCGGAACGTACAAATCAAACCAAAGCGGCAATTACCCACCGACGTGTGCCGTACGTACGGACGTTTGTCGTACGAAACACGTTTGACCGAACCCTCAAGTCCGTAGGAATCAATGTGAGCGTTTGTGTGCATGTACATAACATATTTGTGTGTGTATTGTTTACAGATAACCACTGTTGCCATTGACCATTTTGCATGCATGCTTATGGAAACATCAACTTTTTATACTCAGTTGAGCAGAGCTCACAGAGTATATTAAGTTTGATTGGATAACGGTTGGTTGTACATATATAAAGGAATCGAGATAGATATAGACTTCCATATATCAAAATAATCAGGATCGAAAAAAAATTTGATAGAGCCATGTCCGTCCGTCCGTCCGTCCGTCCGTTAACACGATAACTTGAGTAAATTTTGAGGTAACTTGATGAAATTTGGTACGTAGGTTCCTGAGCACTCATCTCAGATCGCTATTTAAAATGAACGATATCGGACTATAACCACGCCCACTTTTTCGATATCGAAAATTTCGTAAAACCGAAAAAGTGGGATAATTCATTACCAAAGACAGACAAAGCGACGAAACTTGGTAGATGAGTTGAATTTATGACGCAGAATAGAAAATTAGTAAAATTTTGGACAATGGGCGTGGCACCGCCCACTTTTAAAAGAAGGTAATTTATAATTTTTGCAAGCTGTAATTTGTCAGTCGTTGAAGATATCATGATGAAATTTGACAGGGACGTTACTCCTATTACTATATGTACGCCTAATAAAAATTAGCAAAATCGGAGAAGGACCACGCCCACTTTTAAAAAAAAATTTTTTTTAAAGTAAAATTTTAACAAAAAATTTAATATCTTTACAGTATATAAGTAAATTATGTCAACATTCAACTCCAGTAATGACATGGTGCAACAAAATACAAAAATAAAAGAAAATTTCAAAATGGGCGTGGCTCCGCCCTTTTTCATTTAATTTGTCTAGGATACTTTTAACGCCATAAGTCGAACACAAATTAACCAATCCTTTTGAAATTTGGTAGGGGCATAGATTTTATGATGTTAACTGTTTTCTGTGAAAACGGGCGAAATCGGTTGATGCCACGCCCAGTTTTTATACACAGTCGTCCGTCTGTCCTTCCGCATGGCCGTTAACACGATAACTTGAGTAAATTTTGAGGTAACTTGATGAAATTTGGTATGTAGGTTTCTGAGCACTCATCTCAGATCACTATTTAAAATGAACAATATCGGACTATAACCACGCCCACTTTTTCGATATCGAAAATTTCGTAAAACCGAAAAAGTGCGATAATTAATTACCAAAGACAGATAAAGCGACGAAACTTGGTAGATGAGTTGAATTTATGACGCAGAATAGAAAATTAGTAAAATTTTGGACAATGGGCGTGGCACCGCCCACTTTTAAAAGAAGATAATTTAAAAAAAAAAAATTGGATTGGTTTATTGACACGAAATATAACTTTAGAAAAAACTTTATAAAATGGTTGTGACACCTACCATATTAAGTAGAAGAAAATGAAAAAGTTCCGCAGGGCGAAATAAAAAACCCTTAAAATCTTGGCAGGTATTACATATATAAATAAATTAGCGGTATCCAACAGATGATGTTCTGTGTCACCCTGGTCCACATTTTGGTCGCGATCTGGAAAACGCCTTCACATATACAACTACCACCACTCCCTTTTAAAACTCTCATTAATACCTTTAGTTTGATACCCATATCGTACAAACACATTCTAGAGTCACCCTGGTCCACCTTTATGGCGATATTTCGAAACGGCGTCCACCTATAGAACTAAGGCCCACTCCCTTTTAAAATACTCATTAACACCTTTCTTTTGATCCCATATTGTACAAACAAATTCTAGGGTCACCCCTGGTCCACCTTTATGGCGATATCTCGAAACGGCGTCCACCTATGGAACTAAGGATTAATCCCTTTTAAAATACTCATTAACACCTTTCTTTTGATACCCATATTGTACAAACAAATTCTAGGGTCACCCCTGGTCCACCTTTATGGCGGTATCTCGAAACGGCGTCCACCTATGGAACTAAGGATTACTCCCTTTTAAAATATTCATTAATACCTTTCATTTGATACCCATATCGTACAAACGCATTCTAGAGTCAACCCTGATCCACCTTTATGGCTATATCCCTAAATGGCGTCCACCTATAGAACTATGGCCCACTCCCTCATAAAATACTCTTTAACACCTTTCATTTGATACCCATATCGTACAAACGCATTCTAGACTCACCCTGGTCCACCTTTATGGCGATATCTCGAAAAGGCGACCACCTATACAACAACCACCACTCCCTTTTAAAACCCTCATTAATACCTTTAATTTGATACCCATATCGTACAAACACATTCTAGAGTCACCCATGGTCCACCTTTATGGCGATATTTCGAAACGGCGTCCACCTATAGAACTAAGGCCCACTCCCTTTTAAAATACTCATTAACACCATTCGTTTGATGCCCATATTGTACAAACAAATTCTAGGGTCACCCCTGGCCCACCTTTGTGGCGATATCTCGAAACGGCGTCCACCTATGGAACTAAGGATTACTCCCTTTTAAAATACTCATTAACACCTTTCTTTTGATACCCATATTGTACAAACAAATTCTAGGGTCACCCCTGGTCCACCTTTATGGCGATATCCCGAAACTGCGTCCACCTATGGAACTAAGGATAACTCCCTTTTAAAATACTCATTAACACCTTTCATTTGATACCCATATCATACAAACGCATTCTAGAGTCACCCCTGGTCCACCTTTATGGCGATATCTCGAAAAGGCGACCACCTATACAACTACCACCTCTCCCTTTTAAAACCCTCATTAATACCTTTAATTTGATACCCATATCGTACAAACAAATTCTAGGGTCACACCTGGTCCACCTTTATGGCGATATCTCGAAACGGCGTCTACCTGTGGAACTAAGGATTACTCCCTTTTAAAATACTCATTAACACCTTTCATTTGATACCCATATCGTACAAGCGCATTCTAGAGTCACCCCTGGTCCACCTTTATTGCGATATCTCGAAAAGGCGACCACCTATACAACTACCACCACTCCCTTTTAAAACCCTCCTTAATATCTTTAATTTGATACCCATATCGTACAAACAAATTCTAGGGTTACCCCTGGTCCACCTTTATGGCGATATCTCGAAACGGCGTCCACCTATGGAACTGAGGATTACTCCCTTTTAAAATACTCGTTAACACCTTTCTTTTGATACCCATATTGTACAAACAAATTCTAGGGTCACCCCTGGCCCACCTTTGTGGCGATATCTCGAAACGGCGTCCACCTATGGAACTAAGGATTACTACCTTTTAAAATACTCATTAACACCTTTCTTTTGATACCCATATTGTACAAACAAATTCTAGGGTCACCCCTGGTCCACCTTTATGGCGATATCTCGAAACTGCGTCCACCTATGGAACTAAGGATAACTCCCTTTTAAAATACTCATTAACACCTTTCATTTGATACCCATATCATACAAACGCATTCTAGAGTCACCCCTGGTCCACCTTTATGGCGATATCTCGAAAAGGCGACCACCTATACAACTACCACCTCTCCCTTTTAAAACCCTCATTAATACCTTTAATTTGATACCCATATCGTACAAACAAATTCTAGGGTCACACCTGGTCCACCTCTATGGCGATATCTCGAAACGGCGTCCACCTGTGGAACTAAACATCACTCCCTTTTAAAACACTCATTAACACCTTTCTTTTAATACCTATATTGTACAAACAAATCCTAGGGTCACCCCTGGTCCACCTTTATGGCGGTATCTCGAAACGGCGTCCACCTATGGAACTAAGGATTACTCCCTTTTAAAATACTCATTAACACCTTTCATTTGATACCCATATCGTACAAACGCATTCTAGAGTCAACCTGATCCACCTTTATGGCTATATCCCTAAATGGCGTCCACCTATAGAACTATGGCCCACTCACTCATAAAATACTCTTTAATGCCTTTCATTTGATACACATGTCATACAAACACATTCCAGGGTTTCCCTCGGTTCATTTTCCTACATGGTTATTTTCCCTTATGTTGTCACCATAGCTCTCAACTGAGTATGTAATGTTCGGTTACACCCGAACTTAACCTTCCTTACTTGTTCCAATTTAATTTTTGATGTTGTACAAGGCTGGAATTAATATTAAATAAATATAAATATATTACATATTTATAATCTGCACTTTTACATAATTATTTCGAATTATTTTCACAATTTTTCAAACTTTAATTAGGTGTTTTTGCATAAAACTGCAAACGGTCAAAAATTAGCGCACAAAAGTTTGTTAGGCAACTCTGTCTAGTGAGAGAGCGATCAGCTGACACGTTCTTACGGAAAAAATCAAAACTGTTTTCATTTCTACGTTCCGGGCTACGTGCGTACGGGCGTTGCACGTCGGTGAGTTTTCGTTTACATTGCACAGTCAAAAGATAGGTCGTGTCAGCTGACACGTTTTTGGTACGTACGTTCGTAAGTAATTGCCGAACAATTATGATTTTTTTCCGTAAGAACGTGTCAGCTGATCGCTCTCTCACAAGACAAAGTTGCCTATTAAATATTCCGTTTGCTATGTTTGGACCAATTGCAGTTATTCTATAAAAAGGCCTAAGGATTGTTAAAATTTTCTTGAATTTTCCTAAAATTATTATATAAAATTGGAGGTTACAAATAAGTGAACTAGAAATTCTTATTAAGTATTTATTTGGTGCCATTTGCACCATGAAAAATTGTAATTCTAAAAGTTGATGTTTGCATAAGCATGGATGCAAACTGGTCAATGGCAACAGTGCTTTGCTGTAAACAATGCACACACAAATATGTTATGTACATGTACACAGACGCACACATTGATTCCTACGGGCTGAGGGTTCGGTCAAACGTGTCCGTTCGGTCAAACACGTCGACACACGTTGGTACATACCAGCATCTTTATTACTGTGCAATAAAATGAATAAAGTCATATCAGTCTTCTGACGCTATCATCACAGCGATGTACACGAAACTAAGCTGAATACAGCGTCAAAGGTAAACCGATGATAATCGAAGTATAAAGTGTATTACACACGAAATCAGTTTATACTCAACACTGTCATATATGTATGAGACATTTGTGTTACGGGGCACACGTATGAAGTGCACGGACTTTACCACTTTATTGGTAGATCTACCAACTTTTTAGCCCATTTTCATTTTCTACCACCAAAGCCCAAAAATCTACCAACATTTGCCTTTGTAAGGAAATTAAGAAACGATTCAATTTCGAAGACGAAAGGTTACACCTTTTTGAAAATCTTGATGAAAAAATATTCATTCTAGTCAAATGACAACGATCGTTCCCTTACTTAAAGCTTTTCCATTTCACAAGACTTCCATGGAAATTCTTTACAACGAATGGCGATCAGTGATGTTATATGATAAGGAAAAAATAGAAAAGATATTTTCCGACGATATTGTTAAAAGATGGATAAAATTGGGAACTGAAAGGAGTCTTCTAGAAGAAAATTTGAGTGAATAAATGTGCTCCTTACCGATATTACCTCACAGTAGTACAGCCGCAGAAAGGTAGTTCTCTATAATGAACGACATAAAAACCGCCAAGCGTAATGGATTAAAAATTTCAAGCATTCCCAATCAAATATCAATAAAAGAGTATTGTATTGGACGGACTTTATTTCAGCCTCCAATTAAGTTAATAAGATTTTATAAAAAAATTTTCTTTGTAGAAGATGATTTTGTTCCTTGTATTTAATAACACTCATATGGAACTAGACTTTTCTTTTGTTTTTTTCTGACAAATTTTTTGTTGTTGTAAATTCGGTTTTTATTTTGAAAAATTTGTGCACAAATTCAAACAAGAAATAAATTTGTTTATGAAAGAAATGTAGTAAATGAGCTCGCAAATATTTTCCTGTGTATTTTCAACAGTTTTTTATGAATAATTTTTAACGAAAATAAAGGAAGTTTTAAGTAAACGATAACATGCCGAAGTCGGTTATTTTGTGGCAGAAAAATACTGGTACATTGGAAAATTGTTGTTGTAATGAGACGTATCGGTAAAGTTTCCTCAGTATTTCAAGCTCAAAATACAGGAAAAAAAGCAAGTGTGATATATATAGGCATAAGCTATGTATATACAAATTTACATGAATTTGTTTGTTTTGTTTAGATGTTTTTTTTTAAAGTGTTATTTCCGTGAAATGTGCTTTACTTGGTTTACAATAAAATATGAATTGTTTTGTACAAATATAAAATGTAGCTATTGTTTTCTTGAAAAAAAAAAATCTACCAACTTCTACCACTATTTTAATTTTTCGTCTACCAACATTCTCTTTTTAAAAGTCCGTGCACTGCTCGTATGTATTTTCTATTTTATGTGCTAATCACTCATAGTATTTGTCTGTACTTGACTAAGTACGCAGTTAGACACAATTTTTTGGCTCATGATGGCTAAGTGCACTAATTTTATTAGTGCTCAAAGCAGATCTCTGGCCATTCCTACTCGCATTGAGATCACTGCAGATTCATACAATATTACTTTCGTACATACGTACATATGTATGTTGGTTTGGTTAATTTTGTTTTTTTTGCTGTTGAGTTTTCAACTATGTATGTATACCTTTTTTATACTCAGCGTGCAAAGTATATTAACTTTGATTGGATAACGGTTGGTTGTACAAGTATAAAGGAATCGAGATAGATATAGACTTCCATATATCAAAATCATCAATGTCGAAAAAAAATTTGATTGAGCCATGTCCGTCCGTCCGTTAACACGATAACTTGTGTAAATATTGAGATATCTCCACCAAATTTGGTACACGAGCTTATCTGGACCCTGAACAGATTGGTATTGAATGAGCGAATGAGCCAAATCGGATGATAACCACGCCCACTTTTTATATATATAACATTTTGGAAAACACAAAAACCTGATTATTTAGTAAATAATACACCCAGAATGCTGAAATTTGGCATGTGGTGTGTGTGTGTGTGAGACTCTTGATAAAAATTTGAAAAAAAAAAATGTAAATGGGCGTGGCACCGCCCACTTGTGATAAAATAAATTTTACAAATATTATTAACCATAAATCAAAAATCGTTAAACCTATCGTAACAAAATTCGGCAGAGAGGTTGCCTTTACTATAAGGAATGCTCTGAAGAAAAATTAACAAAATCGGTTAAGGCCCACGCCCACTTTTATATAAAAGATTTTCAAAAGGGTTGTGGACGAATAAAATAAGATATATCTTTGCAAAAAAGAGCTTTATAGCAATGGTATTTCATTTCCCAAGTGGATTTATAACAATAAATATTAAAAACTTCAAATTTGAAAATTGGGCGTGTCACCGCTCCTTTTATGACTAATCAATTTTCTATGTTTCGGCAGCCATAACTCGAAGAAAAATTTACATAAATAAATAAAATAAATGTAAGGCGCGATAACCTCCGAAGAGATCTAAGGCCGAGCTTCTCTTCCAATTTTCGTCGTGCTCCTCTTGATTTTCCCTACAAATTGGCCGGACGGGACCTACATGATTTTATGCCGACTCCGAACGGCATCTGCAAGGCAGATGAGTTTTCACTGAGAGCTTTTCATGGCAGAAATACACCCGGAGCGCTTGCCAAACACTGCCGAGGGGCGACCCCGCTTAGAAAAATTTTCTTCTAATTGAAAAACCTTATTTCTAAAATTTTTGATGTTGAATTTACATATCGTAACAAAATTGGGTACATATATTTTCCTTATAGCAGGAAATATTTCTAGTAAAAATGGACGGAATTGGTTAAAGACCACGACAACTTAGATATAAAACAAGTTTAAAAGTATCGTACACTAGCATAATAACCTACAACTTAGCAAAAAACAGCTTTGAATCAATGATATTTCACTTATCAAGTTTTATTGTATGAGGAAATGGGGAGACATTTTTTTTAAACGGGCGGTGCCACGTGTTATGTAGAAAAGTAATTTATCTGAAATGAAATGTGCAATTGAAGCTCACGCTGAGTATATAATGTTCGATTACACCCGAGCTTAGACACCTTTACTTGTTTTTTTTTTAATTCTTCAATGGGCATGTGCTACGTATGTATATCTTAATATATAAAAAACACGTGTCACACAATTGAGGCCAATGGACTCCTAAACTACTGAACCGATTTTGAATTTGTTGTGCACCCCGTGTGTAGTTTTATCTAACTTGAAATATAGGATAGGTCTCTAGGGTCTCTAGGGTCTCGAGATATAGGCCAAAACGTGGACCCGGGTACCCCTAGAGTGTGTGTATACAATATGGATATCAAATGAAAGCTGTTGATGAGTTCTTTAGTAGAGGGTAATTTTCATACCCCTGGATGACTAGGGTCTCGAGGTTTAGGCCAATACGTGGACCCGGGCACCCCTAGAATGTGTTTATACAATATGGATATCAAATGAAAGCTGTTGATGAGTGCTTTAGTAGAGGGTAATTTTCATACCCCTGGGTGACTAGGGTCTCGAGATATAGGCCAAAACGGGTACCTGGGTACCCCTAGAATGTGTGTATAGAATATGGATAGCAAATGAAAGCTGTTGATGAGTGCTTTAGTAGAGGGTAATTTTCATACCTCTGGGTGACTATGGTCTCGAGCTATAGGCCAAAACGTGGACCCAGGCACCCCTAGAATGTGTTTATAGAATGTGGATATCAAATAAAAGCCTTTTGATGGGTGCTTTATTAGAGGGTAATTTTCATACCCCTGGGTGACTAGGGTCTCGAGATATAGGCCAAAACGTGGACCCGGGTACCCCTAGAATGTGTTTATAAAATATGGATATCAAATGAAAGCTGTTGATAAGTGCTTTAGTACAGAGTAATATATTATCCATAGACCCAGTCCGACTGGGATTAGGACTAGGACTGGGACTGAGACTCGGAATGGGACTGGGAGTGGGACTGGAATAAAATACATACCACCTTCTGGGACAGGCAATAAGGGATGCAGAACAATGAGAAGAAATTGAGAGAAGAGAAAAGAGAGAAGGAGATTGAGAAAGAGATAGAATGAGACGAAGATGGAGATAGATGAAGCCAAAAGACGGAGGGAGGAGTGAATAAAAGGATTAGGAAAAAGTGAAGAGGGGGGAGACGGAAAAAGCTTACTAAAATGTATGCAGATTGGCCAAATTTAGGGCAGGAAAACGTCTGCCGGGTCTTCTAGTATATGTATAAATAAGTAATTGTCTTTTGTCTTACATATATATATATTTATGGTGATTCGTTTTGTTATTAGCTGCTTAAGATATCTTTGTAGTTTGCATATATGTATATAAATTTATATAGGGAAATTAAATTTTTATTTACTTTTCTTTTATTAAAATGGATTGAAATGTTATCAATATATATTGTAAACAATATGGAATTTCAGTTTTCGTTACTAATTTGGTCTGATATCTGAGAGGAGGTAGGTAACACAACAAGGGGCTTTATAACAGCGAAAAAGCCAAGGAAGGGCGGGTCAAGAGCAGCTGATAACAATGACTATAATGCTGCTTGGTTAAGTGTATGTGGCAACAGCAGTAAGTTGGCTTATAAAGGGGTATAGATTTGGAGAGGTTATTTTCTAGTGGGCAAGTAAATATACTTCTTATCTGCTCAGGTAATATTTTCGCAGTTTGGTTCATTGGCCGTTAAAAAGATCCCACGAAACTGAAGCTGCGGGCATGAGCGAGTGCACACGCCTCGACCAGTGGACATAAAAGCAAACTGTGGAATGTGTGAAGGGTACACATATATTTGGTCATATGGAGCAGGTAATATGTCTTATTGTCATTTAGCAAAAGATGTTAATTAAAGCCTAAATATTCAGCTGGAATACACATAAATGCCTTAAATTTGTTAATTTGCTAGATCAGAAGATGTTTGTTTAACTGAAAAAAAAGTTCAATATACCTCACCATTTTTTCTATACCTTTATATTAAGTCGCTTTCATGTTTGTCCCCTCATTTCGATACGAATTTTGGACCCACGTAAAGTATTTTTCGGTAAATTCCCGTTGAGCTAGAGACTTGATACTTAGAACATAGTTCAGATCTGAGAGACATTACAATGCAAGTGAAAAAAACCCCCTAGGTGGCGCACGGATCGAGATATACAAAAAATTTATTTCATAACAAATTAAATAGGTTTCAACGCGAGTCTTTACCAGATATAACCAGATAGGTGCTGTTATTTGAAGCGATTTAAACTCGCTTTCTATATTTCTATAGAAACCGTCTTAAGCTCATAAAGTTTAGGAATATGTGGACGGTGAATAGACGTTTACAGGCCGAAAGGGAACTTCAATAATATAGCCTCAGTCCCTCGTCTGAACATTGAGTCAAAAAACTAAATTGGAAATCCGACCTTACGGTGTATTACCAGACTGTAAGGAGCCTCAATACAAAACTAACCGACCTTTATTTGAAAATGTTACATTGTGACTATAAAGTTATTTCCTTTACAGAAACGTGGTTAAAGCCAAACGATTTCGATTCTGAATGTTTTTCGAGCGATTACCAAGTATTCATAAATGATCCTTCTACTCGCCGTACATTCTACATTAACGTCCGCAGAAGTAATTGTTCCTTTTATTGAATCGATTGAGCTAAAATGTATCCGCATCCAGTTAGGAAATAATCATATATACTTAGCTGTCTGTTGCATTCCACCCTCATCTGATATTTCAGTTTACATGTAACTCACCTCTCTGCTTGAAACTATTAATTTAATGTTGAAACCCTGTGATTCTATAATTGTTTTGGGATCTTCAACCTTCCTCACATTTCTTGGAGTATCTTTGATGGAAGCATCGTACCAGTTTCATCCAAAATTGGATATAACGATTTTCTGGACGATATGACAAATCTCTCCCTTAACCAGATTAATGTTATCCATAACAACTTTGGAAGAATTTTAGATTTAGTATACGTTGACGACACATCTAAATTTTCCTTGAGCCCTTGTGATCCTTTGGTTTTACCAGAAGACGCTTACCATCCTTCTGTAGAGATATTTTACGAAATTATAAAAAACATTAAAGATTGCGGTACTAATCTGTGTGCTTCAGATTTTGGGTTTGACTTTAATTTTGCCAAAGCCAATTTTAAAAACTTAAACCGAGAGCTATCTAAATTCACGTGGCCTAATTATAGTGGAGATATTGAAGTCAACGTCTCGCATTTTAATAATACCATTTACAGCCTATTCGAAAAGAATGTTGCTCAACGTAAATTAGCCTATGATGAACCAACCCAAGAGAACTTAAAGATTTAAAAAATAAAAAAACCCGGTCATTAAAGTTATACAAGAAATCAGGTTTAAGCAAAGGCTACTTGCGGTATTCGATTTTACGTAAGAACTATTTTGAACTCAATAAAAAGTGTTATAAGGTTTATATCTGAAAAGATGAAAAGGAATATTATCGGGAATCCAAAAGCTTTTTATGGTTTCGTAAACCCCAAACGAAACGTAAGGGGTTCCCTTTAGTTATGAAATACAAAGGTTTTATATCCAACGATAATCGAGATATTGCAAATTTCTTTGCACAATTTTGCGAAGCAAATTATTCCATAGATGACCTTGCTCAGTCACACAAATATCCCTACCAATTTCACTCCAACAACTTAATCACTACGCCAATTATCTCTCATGAAGATGTCTTATTTTACCTCAGGACCTTGAAGGAATCTTCCAAAAGCGGTCCTGATAGGATTCCCACATGCTTTTTAATAAAATGCGTAGATTATATCTATATAACCCTTTAACTAACTTGTTTAATCTATCTTTGAAGTGTGGCATCTTTCCGTGAGCGTGGAAAGAATCTTTTCTCATTCCTCTTCATAAGAACGGGAGTAGGTCTCTCATTGAAAACTATCGGGGCATAGCTAAGCTCTCCGCTATTTCAAAATTATTTGAAGCTATTGTTACCAGCCAGCTCACACTTCCGATCTCTACATTAATTGCTAGTTGCCAACACGGATTTCGCAAGGGAAAATTAACACTTACGAACCTGCTTTAATTCACAACTCATGTCTCAAATGGGTTTTGTGAATACATGCAGACGGACGTTGTATACACAGATTTTAGCAAAGCGTTTGACAAAGTATGTCACTCGCTACTTATTAATAAACTGGATATTCTAGGCTTTCAACCAGGTCTCACGCAATAGATATCGTCTTATATTCTTGATAGAACTCAAAGAGTTATCTTTAAAAATGCTTTGTCCGATGTCATTGATGTAACTTCTGGAGTTCCTCAGGGCAGTCATCTTGGCCCAATTCTGTTCTTGCTTTTTATAAACGATATTTCTACAACAATACAATTTTCTAAAATTTTGATGTACGCTGATGATGTAAACATTTCTTTATCCCATGCGTCAAGCGAAGAAAGGTCTCTTTTACAATCAGATCTGGATGCATTGCACAATTGGTGCCACTTAATCTTAAAAAATGCAAATTTATGTGCTTTTCTCGTAGAGCGTGGTTTGCACACAGAGTATATTAACTTTGATTGGATAACGGTTGGTTGTACAGGTATAAAGGAATCGAGATAGACATAGACTACCGTATACCAAAATCATCAATATCGAAAAAAAATTTGAATGAACCATGTCCGTCCGTCCGACCGTCCGTCTGTCCGTTAACACGATAACTTGAGTAAATTTTAAGGTATCTTGATGAAATTTGGTATGTAGGTTCTTGGGCACTCATCTCAGGTCGCTATTTAAAATGAACGATATCGGACTATAACCACGCCCCCTTTTTCGATATCGAAAATTTCGAAAAACCGAAAAAATATGATAATTCATTAACAAAGGCGGATAAAGCGATGAAACTTGTAGGTGGGTTGACCTTATGACGTAGAATAGAAAATTAGTAAAACCATGGACAATGGGCGTGGCACCGTCCACTTTTAAAAGAAGGTAATTTAAAAGTTTTGCAAGCTATAATTTTGCGCCCACCGTGGTGTGATGGTATCGTGCTCCGCCTGCCTCACCGTATGCCCTGGGTTCGCACCCCGGGCAAAGCAACATCAAAATTTAGGAAATAATGTTTTTCAATTAAAGAAAAATTTTCCAAGCGGGGTCGCCCTCGGCAGTGTTTGGCAAGCGCTCCGAGTGTATTTCTGCCATGAAAAGCTCTCAGTGAAAACTCATCTGCCTTGCAGATGCCGTTCGGAGTCGGCATAAAACATGTAGGTCCCGTCCGGCCAATTTGTAGGGAAAACCAAGAGAAGCGCGACGCAAATTGGAAGAGAAGCTCAGCCTTAGATCTCTTCGGAGGCTATCGCGCCTTACATTTATTTATTTATTTAAGCTGTAATTTGGCAGTCGTTGAAGGTATCATGATGAAATTTGGCAGCAACGTTACTAGTATTACTAAACATGTGCTAAGTAAATCGGATGAAGAACAGGCCCACTTTTTAAAAAAAATATTTTTAAAAGTCAATTTTAAAAAAAAATTTAATATCTTTACAGTATATAAGTAAATTATATCAACATTCAACTCCAGTAATGATATGGTGCAACAAAATACAAAAATAAAGGAAATTTTCAAAATGGGCGTGGCTCCGCCCTTTTTCATTAAATTTGTCTAGAATACTTTTAATACCATAAGTCGAACAAAAATCTTCAAATCCTTGTGAAATTTGGTAAGGGTATCTCCTCTATGACGATAACTGTTTTCTGTGAAAATGGGCGAAATCAGTTGAAGCCACGCCCAGTTTTTATACACAGTCGACCGTCTGCCCTTCCGCTCGGCCGTTAACATGATAACTTGAGCAAAAACCGATATAGCTTTACTAAACTTAGTTCACGTACTTATCTCAACTCACCTTATCTTGATATAAAAAACGGTCGCAATCCGACTATGACCACTCCCACTGTTTCGATATCGAAAATTACGAAAAATGAAAAAATGCCATAATTCTATACCAAATACGAAAAAAGTGATGAAACATGGTAATTAGATTGGTTTGCTGGCGCAAAATATAGCTTTAGAAAAAACTTTGCAAAATGGGTATGACACCTACCATATTAAGAAGAAGAAAATGAAAAAGTTCTGCAGGTCGAAATCAAAAGCCCTTGGAATCTTGGCAGGATTACTGTTCGTGGTATTACACATATAAATAAATTAGCGGTACCCGACAGATCATGTCCTGGTCGCCCTTTTAAAGCCCTCATTAATACCTTTAATTTGATACCCATATCGTACAAGCACATTCTAGAGTCACCCCTGGTCCACCTTTATAACGATATTTCGAAAAGGCGTCCACCTATAGAATTAAGCCCACTCCCTTTTAAAATACTCATTAACACCTTTCATTTGATATCCATATCGTACAAACAAATTCTAGAGTCACCCATGGTCCACCTTATGGCGATATTTCGAAAAGGCATCCACCCATAGAACTAAGGCCCACTCTCTTTTAAAATACTCATTAACACCTTTCATTTGATACCCATATCGTACAAACAAATTCTAGAGTCACCCCTGGTCCACCTTTATGGCGATATCTCGAAAACGCATCCACCCATAGAACTAAGGCCCACTCTCTTTTAAAATACTCATTAACACCTTTCATTTGATACCCATATCGTACAAGCACATTTTAGAGTCACCTCTGGTCCACCTTTATGGCGATATCTCGAAAAGGTGGCCACCAACCTTGGCAGGTACGCTGTTCGTGGTATTACATATATAAATAAATTAGCGGTACCCGACAGATGATGTCCTGGGTCGCCATTTTAAAGCCCTCAATAATACCTTTAATTTGATACCCATATCGTACAAACAAATTCTAGAGTCACCCCTGGTCCACCTTTATGGCGATATTTCGAAAGGCGTTCACCTATCGAACTAAGGCCCACGCCCTTTCAAAATACTCATTAATACCTTTCATTTGATACCCATGTCGTACAAACACATTTTAGAGTCACCCCTGATCCACCTTTATGGCGGTATCTCGAAAAGGCGGCCACCACTCTTGGCTGGAACACTGTTCGAGGTATTACATATATAAACAAATTAGCGGTACCCGACAGATGATGTCCTGGGTCGCCCTTTTAAAGCCCTCATTAATACCTTTCATTTGATACCCATATCGTACAAACAAATTCTAGAGTCACCCCTGGTCCACCTTTATGTCGATATCTCGAAAAGGCATCCACCCATAGAACTAAGGCCCACTCTCTTTTAAAATACTCATTAACACCTTTCACTTGATACCCGTATCGTACAAGCACATTCTAGATCACCCCTGGTCCACCTTTATGGCGATATCTCGAAAAGGCGGCCACCAATCTTGGCAGACATACTGTTCGTGGTATTAATATATTAATAAATTAGCGGTACCCGACAGATGATGTCCTGGGTCGCCCTTTTAAAGCCCTCATTAATACCTTTCATTTGATACCCATATCGTACAAACCAATTCTAGAGGCACCCCTGGTCCACCTTTATGGCGATATCTCGAAAAGGCATCCACCCATAGAACTAAGGCCCACTCTCTTTTAAAATACTCATTAACACCTTTCACTTGATACCCGTATCGTACAAGCACATTCTAGATCACCCCTGGTCCACCTTTATGGCGATATCTCAAAAAGGCGGCCACCAATCTTGGCAGACATACTGTTCGTGGTATTAATATATTAATAAATTAGCGGTACCCGACAGATGATGTCCTGGGTCGCCCTTTTAAAGCCCTCATTAATACCTTTCATTTGATACCCATATCGTACAAACCAAATCTGAGGCACCCCTGGTCCACCTTTATGGCGATATCTCGAAAAGGCATCCACCCATAGAACTAAGGCCCACTCTCTTTTAAAATACTCATTAACACCTTTCACTTGATACCCGTATCGTACAAGCACATTCTAGATCACCCCTGGTCCACCTTTATGGCGATATCTCGAAAAGGCGGCCACCAATCTTGGCAGACATACTGTTCGTGGTATTAATATATTAATAAATTAGCGGTACCCGACAGATGATGTCCTGGGTCGCCCTTTTAAAGCCCTCATTAATACCTTTCATTTGATACCCATATCGTACAAACCAATTCTAGAGGCACCCCTCGTCCACCTTTATGGCGATATCTCGAAAAGGCATCCACCCATAGAACTAAGGCCCACTCTCTTTTAAAATACTCATTAACACCTTTCATTTGATATCCATATCGTACAAACAAATTCTAGAGTCACCCATGGTCCACCTTATGGCGATATTTCGAAAAGGCATCCACCCATAGAACTAAGGCCCACTCTCTTTTAAAATACTCATTAACACCTTTCATTTGATACCCATATCGTACAAACAAATTCTAGAGTCACCCCTGGTCCACCTTTATGGCGATATCTCGAAAAGGCATCCACCCATAGAACTAAGGCCCACTCTCTTTTAAAATACTCATTAACACCTTTCACTTGATACCCGTATCGTACAAGCACATTCTAGATCACCCCTGGTCCACCTTTATGGCGATATCTCGAAAAGGCGGCCACCAATCTTGGCAGACATACTGTTCGTGGTATTAATATATTAATAAATTAGCGGTACCCGACAGATGATGTCCTGGGTCGCCCTTTTAAAGCCCTCATTAATACCTTTCATTTGATACCCATATCGTACAAACCAATTCTAGAGGCACCCCTGGTCCACCTTTATGGCGATATTTCGAAAGGCGTTCACCTATCGAACTAAGGCCCACACCCTTTCAAAATACTCATTAGCACCTTTCATTTGATACCCATATCGTACAAACAAATTCTAGAGTCACCCCCTGTTCCACCTTTATGGCGGTATCTCGAAAAGGCGTCCACCCATAGAACTAAGGCCCACTCTCTTTTAAAATACTCATTAACACCTTTCATTTGATACCCATTACGTACAAGCACATTTTAGAGTCACCCCTGATCCACCTTTATGGCGATATCTCGAAAAGGCGGCCACCAATCTTGGCTGGAACTCTGTTCGTGGTATAACATATATAAACAAATTAGCGGTACCCGACAGATGATTTCCTGGGTCGCCCTTTTAAAGCCCTCATTAATACCTTTCATTTGATACCCATATCGTACAAACCAATTCTAGAGGCACCCCTGGTCCACCTTTATGGCGATATTTCGAAAGGCGTTCACCTATCGAACTAAGGCCCACGCCCTTTCAAAATACTCATTAACACCTTTCATTTGATACCCATATCGTACAAACAAATTCTAGAGTCATCCCTGGTCCACCTTTATGGCGATATCTCGAAAAGGCATCTACCAATAGAACTAAGGCCCACTCTCTTTTAAAATACTCATTAACACCTTTCATTTGATACCCATAACGTACAAGCACATTTTAGAGTCACCCCTGGTCCACCTTTATGGCGATATCTCGAAAAGGCGGCCACCAATCTTGGCAGGAACACTGTTCGTGGTATTACTTATATAAATAAATTAGCGGTATCCGACAGATGATGTCCTGGGTCGCCCTTTTAAAGCCCTCATTAATACCTTTCATTTGGTACCCATATCGTACAAACAAATTCTAGAGTCACCCCTGGTCCACCTTTATGGCGATATTTCGAAAGGCGAATAGAAGTAGCAAATTTGCCAGTCAAACAAACCACCGCTGTATAGCTAAATGGTTAACGCAGCGTGCCTAAAGCGTACTGATGATGAAGGTTTAGCACCCTTCGAAATGGATCTATCTGCGCAGCTATGGCAGGTTGTCTGAAAATTTGTCTACTTACTATTCCAAAAACAAAATACCATTTTTCAAATTTAGAAAAATTAAAAAATAACAATAATTATCATTAGAAAAAAAGTATTGTTCTAGCGTTGAGCTCGAATCGAACCTTGAATCATTTATCAATAATCCGATAAAAAAAAACAATTATTATTATTATTATTACTATTGATAGGTCTGGAAGCACTGCGACTTTTGTGCAGATTTATTGTGCAAGACCTTTCAGCCTAATTTTGCATCTGGAGGCTCTTGATGTAGCTAAGTACCTCCTCAGGCGTTTTACTCCATATAACATAGGGATTGAGATAGTCTCTACCTAGCTAGAGCGACGCATTCGCAGAGAATGTGAACCGGTGTTTCATTATCCAGCTCATAGAAACGACAAATTTGGGTATCAGATAGATTTAATTTACTTAGGTGATATCGTAGACCGCAGTGTCCCGTGTAGTACCCAGTAAGAGTTCTTAGGTCCTGCCTGCTTAGGTTAATGAGTTCAGCTGATACTTTCGGTGCCGGAAGTATAAGCAGTTTGGCCTGCCTTTGCCCTGGGCAATCAATCCAGTGACGTCTGAATTGTTTAGTTTCCCTGGTGTGTGCTTTTGTGAGTCCACAAAAGGGCTCTGGCCCATAGAATGCTGACGTAGCACCCTGCTTTGCTAGGTAATCTGCATGTTCATTACCTTCTTGTCCCTGGTGTCCGGGAACCCATCCCAACAAAACCTTGTTTTTGGCTCGCAGGGCATTAAGGATTTCAGTGCATTAATCCACTAGCTTGGATGTAACTGTGTAGGCGCGCAGTGCCGCTTGGGTGTCCGACATAATATAGATGCTCTTCGATGTTGAGCGTCTCCGCAGACATTCTCTACCACAGATCTCTATTGCATGAATTTCTGCCTCAAATATGGTGAGGTATCATCCCATTGGTATCGATTTTTTGAAGCTTGGCCCATAGTTGCCAGCTCCCGTTCTTCCGTCATCGAATTTCGATTCATCCGTGTACCAGACCTCTGAGTCAGGGACGTTATAAGGATTTCCTATTTCCCAGTGGGTCCTGTCCACAATGGACACTTCAAAGTTCCGTGACATTCTGAGCTTAGGGGACATTACGTCACACAGTTTTAATGAGGGTTTTCCTATGAATTTTCTTATTACTTTCATATGCCCTATCATATTTCCTTCCTTCTATTCAGAAATATTTGGAAGTCTTAGTGCACCTAGTATTGCCTCTTTCTCTATCAGAATAGGGAAGGAAGGTATTCCCACTAAAGCACTAAGTGCGTCAGCAGGGGCGGTTCTCATCGCATCCGTTATGCCAACGCAAACTAATCGATGCAGTTTGCTTAGTTTAGCCGTTGCCGTTCTTTGCGTGGTCTTCTGCCACCAAACTAGGGAAGCATAGGTGACTATTGGCCTTACAACAGTATTAAATGTCCAATATACCATTTTTGGACAAATCCCCCATGTTTTGCCGTAGAGACGAGTACAGGCGAAGAAAGCTCTTGTTGCTTTCAGATTCATTTTCATACATGGTGATTTTCCCTCATTTTGTCTACAAAGCTCTCAGCTGAGTATGTAATGTTCGGTTACACCCGAACTTAGCCTTCCTTGCTTGTTTCATAACAAATTAAATAGATTTCAAGGCGAGTCTTTACCAGATTTACCAGATATAACCAGATAGGTGCTTTTATTTGAAGCGATTTAAACTCGCTTTATATATTTCTAAAGAAACCGTGTTAAGCACATAAGATTTAGGAATATGTGAACGATGAATAGACGTTGGCTGAGCGACTATTGCAGTCATCAGCAGCCAACTTCAGTCAACATTATATTTTAATAGCTAATTTATACGAAAGGAAAAAGAGCTGAATTTTATATTAAACATAAACTGAATTTGAACATGTACCTTATTTATAATTACCGTAACTAAGTTACATATATATAAATATGTACATTGAACCTTTTTATACATTACTATTTGATGTATAGCTATTATATTTAAGACTCATGAATTGTGTTAAGTCCATGAATTATATCTATATTTACATCTATTATAGTATAACAGTTCACACTTCGCCGCTCTGGCAACCCCATCCGTGAGTTGACAGATCGGGTTTGTGTACATATGTACATACATATGTTTTTGTTGACATTTTCTTTTGCTTTATATTATTATTCATTCGAAATTTTATATCCACTCGGTGTGTCAGCAAATTTGTGAATTTTACCTGTTAAAAAGTAATAAACCTCTCGTATAAAAGAAAATAGTTTTTTTACCACTTCAAAGTGCCCCGCTTTATTTATTTTGAGAACTTCTAATTTCGGTTCGGAGTTGTATATATTGGAATCTCGGTTCCTCGGTCAACAGTGCCATATTAAGTACTTTTGTCAGCATAAATTTCGCAGTACATTTACGACTTTAGAGCCACCTTTGCTGAACCCGCTGCAAAAAACCAGAACGCCACTATACCACCATCACATCATCGCCACCATCACCACATCATCGTCATCATCACCACATCATCTCCGCACCAGCCACATCCTCTAACCAGGTAAAACAACATCCCCTTAAGCAGTGGTCCTTCGACGCCACTACCGGAACCAGCGGCACAAAAGGTTATCATTTGGTAACTGTGAGTATTAAATGAGATTTTAATACACCCCTAAACAGTGGAAAAATATATAAAATTGGAAAAAGTAAGGCAATTTTCATTTTCGAGGAAGAGAATTTCCCGCCAAAAATCCTCATTTCCCACCAAAATTGCACATACCATTCGTATATATACATATATATATATATATATACATATAGCAATAACCCCATATTGCACAACTCAATACGGTACATGTGCAAAGCAAAATAAGAAAAAATCATTAGTTAGCTACAGTGGACACACTCGCTAAAACTACCCCTTAAATTTTAATTGCGACAAATCTCTAAATATTTTGAAAATTTTTTCATTTTAAATTAAAATATTTCTAGTCGGCAATTAAATATATTGCAAATTTCTCATTTTCCCCCACTTGAATAAATATTCAACAAATATTTTGCCTTACTTGCGTTCACACATCTATACAAACGCATACACAAAATTAATTACACAAATAAGCGGCAATACAAAATCTCATACAGTGGTACAAGAGCGGTTCAGTGCGTACACTAGCGTTTAAAAAATATAGCTCTCTTCTGTAAAGCTAAAATTTTCCCCAGTAATTTAGTATTTCACTCTGTATCCCCATTTATACAGTCCACAAGAATATCGATAGAGAAATTAAGATAATTACTCATATTTACATATATATATATTTGTATTTTTCCCACGTATATTTAACCCTCACGCATATATACACATTAAATACAGTGCACCGCGACACAGTGGTCAACTTTGTCTCGTTATACCCTCAAATTTCAAATTAATTAAAACCTCTTTACTTCTGAAATTTGTCCCCCTCTCTCTATTGGGTTTTCATATACTCAAACCCCTCAAATAAATTTAACTAAAAAACTTTTTTTTTTGTTTTGAAAATTATTCTCTCTTGCTATTTAACGTGAATATAAACGTAACTCCCTCACACATAGTTAAAGGCAAATAAATACTCTCTCTTCAAAAAAAAAAAGTTTCTCTCTCTTAGTTAAATTTTATTAATTCTCAACTCTAAGCGTCATAAAACAAAGCTCAAAAATGAGTGACGATGAAACCAAACAAAGTGGCTCCAAAACTCAAGGAGTTAAAAGGTTTAAACTCTCGTCTGCCCCCAAAAAATTTACATCCGAAACGGACAATTTCATGGAATATTGTGCTCGGTTTAGGTCGATGTCTCTCCAAGACAACACTGAGACTTCTCTCAACATAAAAAACTCGAATATAGAAAAATTCTGGAATCGAGTCCAACACGTCTTCGATAAAATTGTCGGAACCCCAGATCACGAACTGCCCGAAGATTTTCCAACGTCTGCTAATAGCAAATACAGGTCCTGTCTAATAGCGTATGAAGACACGAAAGCCCAGATCGAAGACCAGCTTCAGTTGCTTAAACAAGCAAATGCAACCTCGCCCCCTACCGTCACACCAGGTCCATCAGACAACTCCGGTATTTCGCTAAAAATCTCTCCTTGCGATACCGAAATATTTTATGGTGTTTATGAAAAATGGCCCTCATTTCGGGAAATGTTCACAGCCGTTTCCATTAACCATCCCAAACTCTCCCAAGCGCAAAAATTGTATCACCTCAGATACAAAACCCAAGGAAAGGCAGCTCAAATAGTCAACCAATTTCCCTTGACTGATGACAACTTTGCCTTAGCGTGGGAAGCCCTAAAATCTCGATACGAGAACAGACGAGTTCTCGTAGATAATCAAATACGGGCTCTGATGAATTTAAAAACGATCACCACGGAAAACAGTGAAGACATTCAGAGGTTGCAATCGTCGGTAAATAATTGCCTTCAAATTCTCGCCACGCAACAAGTCTCTACAGATAACTGGGACCCCATGTTTATTTATCTCGTGACCTCTAAACTCCCTGAAAATACAGTCACGTTATGGGAGCAGTCTCTGACTTCAAGAAGAGAACTTCCTAACTGGGCCCAAATGGACCAGTTCCTCATAACTCGATATGAAGTCGTAGAGCGAGTCGATCAATGGCGACCAAATAAATTTAAAGCCATCCCCCAAACTAGGCCATCATTTAAGCCCCAGCAGACGCATCCCTTTCAAAATAGATCGACCTCCCACACCCAGCCTCATATGACAGAGCAGCGGACAATGTACAAGTGCGCTATGTGTAAAACCTCATCTCACCCCCTTATAAGTTGCTTCAAATTTAAGAAGCTGTCGACCTCTGATCGCAGAAGGTTTGTGAGAGAAAACAATATGTGTTTCAATTGCCTCTCTCAGTCACACATATTGAAAGACTGTTCCAGTACTCAAACTTGCAATCAATGTCAAGATCGGCACAACTCAGTTCTTCACGAAGACACATCTCAAGTGCCGAAAGACAACCTTCATGATTGCAAAAGACAGCCTCACAATCCACGACCACGACGACAGTCTCACCCGGTAATACTCATGATCAAGCCAATGTCCTAGATGAAAGCCCTTCATGCTCGCATAAAAGCCAAGTCCAATCGTTTTATTCCGAAAACGATTGTGAAATAATTTTACCCACGGCTATCGCACCCGTAGAGCATAGGGGAGATTGGAGGAAGTTCCCACCAAACCCCAAATAACCCCAGAAGACGAGTTTTGCGAGAATTTCTACGCAGCCACAACCTCACGAGATGATAACGGTCGTTACATCGTAAGGCTGCCGTTTAAACCCAGCTTCCCAGTGTCAATCTCGCTATCCCACTCTCGGTCTCCAGCTCTAAGCCAGTTTCTTGGAATGGAGAGAAGCCTGCAGAAGAATGGGGATCTAAAGACTCAATATAATAGTATCCTAGAAGAATACCTCACCTTCGATCATATGGAGGAAACCGGCTCCTATGAAAAATTTGACGGAAGTAAATGCGTCTCATTTTATCTTCCCCATCACGCAGTTATTAAGCCCGAGAAAAAGACATCAAAGGTGCGGGTCGTGTTTAACGCCTCAAAGAAGTTGGCATCTGGACATGCGCTCAACGACGTTCTTTATACCGGCCCTACCCTCCAACCCGATCTGAAGCTTCTGATTGTCAAGTGGCGGACATACCAGTTTGTTTTTAACGGAGACGTAGAAAAAATGTATCGTCAAATCATAATGCATGAAGACGACAGAGACTATCAGAGAATCGTCTTTCGCTCATCGCCGAGCGACCCCATAAAAGACTATCGTCTGAAAACCGTCACATTCGGTGTGAACTGTGCCCCCTACCTCGCCATACGTACTCTTCACCAACTGGCCAAAGATGTAGAAGAAACTTTCCCCAAAGCCGTCCCTGTTTTGACGAAAGAAACATATGTAGATGACATTCTCTCTGGCAGCCATGAAATTCTCTCTGCTGAAACATCTCTCTCCCAAGTCATCCAAGTGTTAGCGTCAGCAGGATTTCCATTACGGAAAATAACGGCCAATCACCCCAGTATTATAAAAAATATTAAAGAAGAGGACTTGCTGGACACCAATCTTTTGGAATTCGAGAAAGCATGCCAAAACTCTCGGCATACAGTGGAACGCCCTAACCGACACGTTTTCGTACCCCTCTCGTCCGCTAGTACGAAACGACAAATTCTCTCCTCGGTCGCAAAACTTTTTGACCCCGCAGGGTGGCTTACGCCGATTACGATTCAGGCCAAGATTTTACTCCAGGAGTTATGGATAGACGGAACCGGCTGAGACGAACCAGTGAAGCCCCTCCGCTTCATTAAATGGACGCAGCTCGCAAAAAATTTACCCAACATCTCAAATATAAAGATACCTCGATGGGTTGACTACATCCCGAACCAGCAGGTTGAACTGCATGGTTTCTGCGATGCGTCAGAAAAGGCATATTGCGCCACGATATATCTGCGAACAACCCATGGTGCCACCACGTCGTCCCACCTTCTGGTCGCTAAAGGCAAGGTTGCCCCTCTTCGCACTACAAGTCTTCCAAGACTAGAACTATGTGCAGCTCTACTCCTTGCCCGACTAATCGCCGTCGTACAATCCCATTTCGATCTCTCTCTTAAAAATCTTTACATGTGGTCTGACTCGAAAATTGTGTTAGCATGGCTCGAAAAGCCTCCCCACGCTTGGAAAACTTTCGTATCCAATCGAACAGCTGAAATTATGGATCTCGTCGGAAGCGCCTCCTGGAAGCATGTAGGCAGTCGCGACAATCCAGCAGATATGGGCACAAGAGGATGCAAACCCATGGACTTGGAAAATTCTTCGCTGTGGTGGAATGGCCCTGCGTGGCTGACCCAGCCCCCCGAAGGCTGGCCAAAACCATCTATCCGCAGCATCAACCCGCCTGAAATGCTCCGAGTCGAAGCACTACACTCAGCTGAAGATGACTCTGATGTATTGGATCGATTTTCCTCTTTCTCTCGCGCCCTCAGGGTCATGGCATAGGCCTTCAGGTTCATTAATAATCTCAAGGACCGAATTCGAGGCCTTAAACCCGCTTACACTCCCTCTCTGTCTCATGAAGATATCCGCAAAACGAAAAATAAACTTGTGACGTTAACGCAAACCCGATATTTTCCTCGCGAAAGAGCATGCTTGGAAAATGCAAAACCAATTGATAAAAGAAGCTCTCTACTAACCCTCAACCCATACCTCGATGAAAACGGGCTCCTCAGGGTTCATGGTAGATTAGTTCATTCGACGTTGACTTACAATGAAAAACATCCCGTTATTATCCCAGAAAAATCTAGATTCGCTGTCCTCTATATACAGTACCTCCACGAATTTCTTCTCCACGCCGAAATACGTCTAATGCAGCAATGCCTCAGACAGGATCTCTATATTCCACGACTCAAACCCCTCATCAAGAGATGCATCCATCAGTGCAAAACTTGTACCCTCCACAAGCAGCAAATGCGATCACAAATCATGGCGGCCTTGCCCCCGGAACGATGCACATACGATCCGCCTTTTACCACTACCGGTGTCAACTTTGCTGGGCCTTTTCAAATAAAAGCCTCCTTGCTAAGGTCTCACACCTTACTGAGAGGCTTCGTGGCCGTTTTTGTCTGTTTCGTGACAAAAGCTGTCCACCTTGAGCTGTGCTCGGACTTAACAATCAATGCCTTTCTCGCAGCATTTGCTCGCTTCGTCGGACGTCGTGGATATCCTGCCACAATGATGAGTGACAACGGCAAAACCTTTATTGGAGCTAAAAGAGCGACCGAAAAGGAGTTCGTTGACTTCATGAAAACTGCCTCTCAAGAAGTTATCGCAAAATACTCTCCCCAGGGCATCAGTTGGAAATTCATTCCGCCCGGAGCTCCCCACATTGGCGGCTTGTGGGAGTCTGCAGTGAAGAGTTTCAAACTGCACTTCAAGAGGACTGCAGGAGCCCACAAGTTCACCTTTGAAGAATTTACCACCCTCTTGGTAAGAATAGAAGCCGTATTGAACTCTCGTCCTATCTCACCTTTATCCCAGGATCCCACCGAGTTTACCGCGCTGGCCCCCGGCCACTTTCTCAGAGGTAGCCCCCTCCTCGCTATCCCTGAAGTGGATCACGCGGATTTATCTCTTATAAACCGATGGGACAGAGTAAAAAGCTTACATCATCAATTCAGCAAAAGGTGGAAGGAAGACTACCTAAAGGATCTCCAGAAAAGGCAGAAGTGGAAAAATCCACAACCCGAACCCAAGGTCGGTGAGTGTGTCTGCATTCACGACGACTCACTTCCACCTACTGAATGGCGCCTTGGACGTATTGAAAAAATATATCCAGGTACTGACGGCCATATACGTGTTGTTGACGTTCGTACGCAAACCGGCACCCTCACACGACCACTTGTTAAGCTCTGTTTCCTCCCTCAGACTGAAAGCCCACCATCTCGGTCAAACCCGGAGAATTCGCAGCTGCTCTCAAACCACCTCTGACCACTCTTACCACATCACCGTCAATAATATGTCGTATTTCGCAACATAATGCCAGCTGAAACTCCCCGTACCAGTATTTCTCTCCACTAAAATACTTTTACAACTGTAATTACAGATCGCTATGGAGATCGTTGCTCCCAACCGCGCCAATGAATCACGCAGCTCGACACTAATAACGGATTACCGACGGTGCCGCATATGCACCCGTCAGCACGCTCTTCGGAACTGCGTCATATTTAAAAAGATGAAACCACCCCAGAGATGGATGCTTGCACGAGCCCATAAGTTCTGCCTAAATTGCTTGGCATTATCCCACGTCACCAGCGAATGCAACTCGTATGACAGATGCCGGATCTGTCGAGCGCGACATCACTCCCTACTCCATCGGCGGGACGCTACCCCAAGCGCCCAACGCGCCATCCAGGCACCCCAGCCTGGCAGATCCGCCGTACCAACTCCGGCACACGCACGCGCCGCCCAGGCATCCCGGCCTGGTCGATCAGCCGTACCGGCACCCCCTGCCGCCACCGGGCGACACCGTTCTCGCCCGGGAAACAACATTCCCTCAGCAGCACCTAGCATCGCCCGACGCACCATACGATGCACCGCACAAGGGCTGCAGACCGCCAACGCTAGAGGAAAAGTATCCGAAATCCTCGTGCGAGATGCGTTGCGGACCCTTAAGGAACTACAGGAGGCTCTAGCCGCTGAACGCGTCTAGGGCGGGGACGATGGCTGAGCGACTATTGCAGTCATCAGCAGCCAACTTCAGTCAACATTATATTTTAATAGCTAATTTATACGAAAGGAAAAAGACATGAATTTTATATTAAACATAAACTGAATTTGAACATGTACCTTATTTATAATTACCGTAACTAAGTTACATATATATAAATATGTAAATAGAACCTTTTTATACATTACTATTTGATGTATAGCTATTATATTTAAGACTCATGAATTGTGTTAAGTCCATGAATTATATCTATATTTACATCTATTATAGTATAACGGTTCACACTTCGCCGCTCTGGCAACCCCATCCGTGAGTTGACAGATCGGGTTTGTGTACATATGTACATACATATGTTTTTGTTGACATTTTCTTTTGCTTTATATTATTATTCATTCGAAATTTTATATCCACTCGGTTTGTCAGCAAATTTGTGAATTTTACCTGTTAAAAAGTAATAAACCTCTCGTATAAAAGAAAATAGTTTCTTTACCACTTCAAAGTGCCCCACTTTATTTATTTTGAGAACTTCTAATTTCGGTTCGGAGTTGTATATATTGGAATCTCGGTTCCTCGGTCAACAGTGCCATATTAAGTACTTTTGTCAGCATAAATTTCGCAGTACATTTACGGCTTTAGAGCCACCTTTGCTGAACCCGCTGCAAAAAACCAGAACGCCACTATACCATCACCACATCACCGTCATCATCACCACATCATCGCCGCACCAGCCACATCCTCTAACCAGGTAAAACCACATCCCCTTAAGCAGACGTTTAAGTCTATAGTTAATTAATGTTGTTCTTGTAGTATTAACTGCGTTGACAGATTGACGACGCCGTCGTCATTTTGACGATTTTCAACTAGAATGACGCTTGGACGATTTTGTAATGAAAAATGACGATTTAAGCCTGCCTTCTATGTAAGATTTATTTTAAATATTCAAACACCAAGAAATATGTAGATCCAATAATGTTGATTTTAGATGGGCACTACAGTAATAAATATTGAAGTGATCAACTTAGCTCGTGAAAACGGAGTGGTGATGATATCATTGCCTCCGTATTCCACTCATAAAATGCAACCGCTAGACAGAGCATTCATGAGCCAACTCAAGACGAATTAAAGCATTTTATGAGAGAAAAGTTACTAAACTCTGATGTTTCCGAGCAAAATAATGCAACTTCGGAGACTGGAAGTACTCTTACTTCACCGACATCTAATACAAATCGAGTGACTTCACCAGAACCTGTGGCATCAACCAGTACAGGAGTCGTTTCACCATGGCAGATTTTACCATTGCCAAAGAATAGAAAGCCAGTTGCTACCGGAGGAGGAAGAAAGTCAAAAGCGACAGTATTAACAAAATCACCATATAAGAATCAGTTGGAAGAAAACATTCGGAAGATCGGGGAAAAAGTGAAGCCAAAAATTAAAAAACAAAAGGAACCTTCAAAAATCCAGCGGCGAAAGCTAGAAAAGCTGAATGTGAAGAATTAACCAGTGACTCCGAAGTAAGCGTCGTCTGCGCAGAATCGAACCAAGGGGATTTTGTTGAAATGCCTCCAGGCGGAGCAATTTCCTCCTTTTGCGAAAAGTTATGGAAGGACGAAAGGAATATATATCAGAATGGAGTGTTTGTTTACAGTGCGATACGGTTTGGGCTCATAACGTCTGCATTCCCAAAAAATCCAATTTTTATTTGCGATACTTGCATAAATTGAAGTTTTTAAGCAATTTTAATATTTCCAATAACTTATTCATTTTTAATATCAACGAGCCAAGGAGGCATTTTATTTTATCATTTGAGAAGCTATTTATCTGTTATTAATAAACTTGGTAAATTTGCCACCGTGGTGTGATGGTAGCGTGCTCCGCCTATCACACCGTATGCTCTGGGTTCAACTCCCGGGCAAAGCAACACCAAATTTCAGAAATAAGATTTTTCAATTAGAAGAAAATTTTTCTAAGCGGGGTCGCCCTCGGCAGTGTCTGGCAAGCGCTCCGATTGTATTTCTGCCATGAAAAGCTCTCAGTGAAAACTCATCTGCCTTGCAGATGCCGTTCGGAGTCGGCATAAAACATGTAGGTCCCGTCCGGCCAATTTGTAGGGAAAAATCAAGAGGAGCACGACGCAAATTGGAAGAGAAGCTCGGCCTTACATCTCTTCGGAGGTTATCGCGCCTTACATTTTTTTTTTTTTTTTTTAATTTTGAAAAGAAGTTATTTAATATTTTCTTTAGTAAAACTGATCTGGTTATTATTCGGGTTAGATGGTATATTATACAAAATTAGCCTACGTTTGCGTACCATATTACTCGCCAATTTTTGGGGAAGCGGCATTTCGGGCTCACCCGAATTTCGTCTTATAAATTGTAAACTGTTGGTGGTATACAATTTTTGATAAAGTACGCTATAGATGATATTTCATAAAACAAAATGTGAAGAAAAAGAGGTGAATTGGATTTTTGGTTAGGCCAAAATTACCCAAAAACTAAATGCTATACTACAAATGCGGCAGGTCCTCTATTTTGAAGACATTTCTAAGGTTCCTCCAGAAGTTTTTTGGAAAACTAATTCTATTATCAAAACAGCTGACTCTACATACAGGTTTTTTCTAATTTATGTGCATTCATTGCAGATCTAATGTGCTTGCTACACGCTTCAGCGAATGTAGAACAAATTTTTTCTAAAATAAATTTAAACAAAAGAAAAATCTGAAACCGTCTGGAATCTGATACATTAAAAGGAAAAACCCAAGATTATTTAAAATTGAATAACTTTTCCTGTCATAATATTGAACCGCAAATAAATATGCTAAAAAAATTAACGCGAAAATGTATAACTAAGAAACTAAAATAATATAGGAGCCTCGATTCGAGCTCGAAGAAAAAAAAATTATAATTGTTAAAATGACTGAAAACAAGTACCTTTTAAGGCGTTTTTGTTATTTATAAAATAAAACGAAATGGATTGAAAACGATTTTATATGTTGTATGCGGCAACAAAAAATAACAATCAAAGACAATTTTCAGAAAAGCGCTTTTAAAGTTAAAATTGCTGAATGAAATCCGGCGATCTCATTTTGTTCTCCAGCGAATGCAGTCGTACGTCCCCTGGTAATAACCCAACTTTGTCCTAACTCAACTTTGGTTGTTATTGGTTGTTGCCATAGATATGACGATTTTTGACGATTTTTTGGGCGGCGTCTGACGACTTGGAAAAAAAATATATGGCAACGCTGAGTATTAACAGTGCTTCGCCCCATTCAATGGACACGACCACTCACAAACTGTCATCAAAATCCTCTAACGGGAGGCCAAGGAAACTGGCTGTTTCAACAGGGGCGGACCATAGGGAGATGGGTGTTAGAGGCGTAGGTTCCACATTACAATTGAAAAGAAGGTTGGTCTCATGTGGGGACACATCGCATGTACGACATACATTACGTATGTCGGGGTTGATTCTAGAAAAGTAAGAGTTTAACCTGTTACAGTATCCAGAACGAAGTAGGGCCGGGGTGACTCGTGTTTCCCTTGGCAGTGTGCTTTCTTCTTCTGCAAGGATGGGATATTGCATATTAATAACGGGGTTCACCGGGCGCGTCCTGACAAAGGCGTTTACAAATTCTGTTTAGGAGATGTTCTCTTAATCCCCGTGGAGGCGGGGCTAGATTAAGCAGTTGTTTCCTAGGATGTCGTGGTTTCTGCCACGTTCGCAAAAACTGCCTGTTCAGCATTTCGTTGTGCTTTTTAATGTTGAGCTATATGACCACACCATGTAGGTGGCATTCGGGGCTGATAAGGAGACATCCGGTAGCAGTTCTGGTATCAGCGTTTTGACAGGTCTGCATCCTTTTCCAGTATGTGTTTTTAAGACGAGGCGTCCAAACAGGTGAAGCATAGCTCATGAGCGGCCGCCCAATTGCTTTGTACGTGGTTAGTGTAGTTCCAATATTGAAATAAAAAATGAACTATTTTTATTTAATAATTAATATATTTTTAATTGAATCGTTAGTAAAAGAATTGAATTTTCACAAGAATCAAAATTTTTGAAGTAACCAAATTCAAAATTGAAAACCAAAAATACATGAATACATTTAAAAATAATAACAAAATTACAAAGTAAAATATTGAAAAGTTAAAATTATAAACAAACTCTACAATACTCCCCCTTCAAGAAAAATCAACATCAAACAAATTAAAAGTAACTCTCTTTTTAAGTGTATTGTTAGTGTTGTTTGTATCTGTTGTTTCAATTATTGCTGGTTTTAATCTGTCAATTGGAATAGTTTTAATAGTATCATTGATTTCCAATTTAAAATATTTTCCTTCTTTTTCCACAATTTTGTAAGGTCCCTCATATGGTTGCTGTAATGAGCGTTTATCTATAACTCGAACAAATGCAAATTTACAAGTTTGAAGATCTTTTGGAACATAAATTCCTGTATCACAATTTCTATGATGACTTAAATTTGATTTAATATTCCGAAAATGTTCACGCAAACTACTTAAAATTTCAGTTGATGAATTATTCTCAGCTGATGGAACAACAAGTTCCCCCGGTAAACGTACATTTTGACCAAAAACCATTTCCGCTGGTGTAGCTGAAATATCCTCTTTGTAAATAGATCGCAACCCAAGTAGTATGACAGGTAACTCGTCATACCAATTGTTTGACCCATCTCTACCCACTATAGTAACTTTTAGCTGCCTATGAAACCTTTCAACCATACCATTTCCTTGAGGGTGGTAAGCCGAAGTAGTAATATGATGACTACCGAGTAATTTGGTTAACTCTAAAAACAATTTTGATGTGAATTGGCTACCTTGGTCGGTGGTTATTTTCAATGGAACTCCAAAACGAGATATATATTCTTTGAAAAATTTGTTCGCAATTGTTGACGCTGAAATATCTTTTAGAGCATATGCCTCTGGCCAACGAGTAAATCTATCAATTATTGTTAAAATAAAACGATGTCCCTTCGAAATAGGTAACGGTCCAACTATATCTAGATGTATATGCTCAAATCTATTCTTAGGAATGGGAATTTTGACAACAGGAGACTTTGTGTGACGATAAACTTTGGATTTTTGACAGTTAAGACACTCTTTTGACCAACCATTAATATCTTTAGTCATGTTAGGCCAAATATTTTTTAATTATGAGTCGCCGTGTAGCTCTTGTACCAGGATGTGCAATTCCATGCAGCATGTCAAATATCGTCTGCCGTAATTTACTCGGTACAAATGGTCTAGGTGTATCTCCAGAAACTTCACACCAAATATTGAAATTTAATATAGGTATATTAATTAACTTCAAATTTAAAAATTGTATCTTAGATATTAGTTCGTTTAAATCTCTGTCATTTTGTTATTCGCTTTGTAAAATTTTGAAATTCAGCTCTGTATTGTGTATTGCATTAACCTCGAAAGCTCTAGATAGCGTATCTGCTACAACATTGGATTCTCCTTTAATGTATTGTATGTCATCAGTAAATTGTGCTATAAACTCCAAATGTCTCGGTTGTCTGGGACTCCGTTCTGTTTTTGAATTTAAAGCTGTAGTTAAAGGTTTGTGGTCCGTAAAAACTGTAAATTGTCGTCCTTCCAAAAGATATCGAAAATGTTTTATATTTAAATAAATTGCCAATAATTCCCTATCAAATGCGCTGTACTTAATTTCGGTTGGAGAAAGTTTTTTAGAAAAAAAATGCAAGAGGTTCAATTTTGTTATTATATGTTTGTTGTATAATACCACCAATAGCCGTATTAGATGCATCTACTGTTAAAGACAATTTGGCATCTTTGTTAAAATGATTTAACAATATCGTAGATGCAAATTTATCTTTAATGCATTCAAAAGCTTCATTCGAATTCTCGTCCCATACCAAAGTTTTGTCACGTTTCTTACTTACTTTGTTAATTAGATCATAAATTTTGTTTGTAAATTCTGCTAATTTTGGAATGTATCTATGATAATAATTTCCCATACCAATAAATTTCTGTGCCTGTTTAACTGATTTTGGACGTTCGAAATTGCGAATAGCTGATACCTTTTTATCGGAAGTTCGAATACCTGTTCCAGAAATATTATGTCCTAAAAAATCTATATTTGTTACACCAAAAGTACATTTACTTGGTTTAATGTTTAAACCGTACTCTGTGAGGCGTTGAAAAAGGATACGTAAATCTTTTAAATGTTGTTCTTCGTCTGTACTTGCAATAAGTAAGTCGTCGATGTAAGCATATACAAAATCTAAGTCACCTACTATCTCATTTATGAATCGTTGAAAGGTTTGTGCAGAATTTCTAAGTCCGAAAGGCATTCTCATGAATTCAAACATACCAAAAGGAGTTGTAATAGCAGTTTTATAAATATCTTCTTCAGCCATAGGAATTTGGTGATATGCCCTAACTAAATCTAATTTTGAAAATATTTTTTTATTATGAAGGTTCATATTAAAATCTTGAATGTGAGGTAAGGGATAACGATCGGGAACAGTTACAATATTCAATCTTCTAAAATCACCACATGGACGCCAATCATTCAACTCTTTTTTAGGTACAAGGTGAAGTGGTGATGCTACTGAAGAATTTGAAGGCCGACAAATGCCTGTTTTAACTAAGAAATCAAACTCCGTTTTCGCGACTTTGTATTTAACCGGATCTAAGCGCCTGGGCTTAGAAAATGGAAGACTACCTTCTGTTACAAGTCGATGTACTGTTGTATGTTTAACAGGTTTAGTATAATCTGGCTCTGAAATAAGTGACGGAAATTCTTTTAATAATTTTGTAAATTTATTGTCAACCACAAATAATTTAGGTAATAGAATATCACAAAAGTAGGATACTGTATTAACTGAGAGATTGGTTAATGGATCTACTAAACGTTTATGTTTAATGTCTATAAGAAGACCATATTTACAAAGAAAATCAGCGCCAATTATTGGCTTGGCTATATCCGCAATCAAAAATGTAAAGGGAAATTCACGTCTTAAACCTAAATTTACGTTTAAAAGCCTTTTCCCGTAAGTGGCAATTGTTGAGCCATTAGCTGCAGTGAGAATTATGTCTGAACGTTTCGTATGAAGAAATTTAGACGCGGGTAATACCGAAATTTCTGCTCCACTATCAATTAAAAAATTTTGTTTGTTTTCTCTATCAAAAATAAATAAACGACGCGTCGAAAATTCTAAATTTCCGTTGTTCGTCGCTGCAACAACGGAAGAATTTAGTTTGTTGAATCTTTGGTTTTTGTTATAAGAACAAGGTTGTTCACAACTTCTAGCATTATTTCCAAATTTGTAGTGAAATCTACACAACCAATTTGGATTACTACGCGTGTTAGAACGATGCCTAAAAGAATTTCTATAATTATTCCTAGAATTAGAACGCGACCTAGATTGATTCCGATACACTTCTGTTTTAATTTCTGCTAACTCCAAAGAAAGTTTCTGAAAACTTTCACACATTAAAGAAGTGGTATTAACTAAATTTTCAGCAACAGAATTTTGTGCTACTAAATTCGAAACCACGTTAACCGAATATACTTCATTTTTATTTATGACTTCCCAAATATTATCAGCGAGTTTTGTCAATTCGTTTATATTAGTTGAATTGGAACTAGCTAAAATCGCACTTAAATTTTTGGGAAGTTTTCTTTTTAAGAATATTTTCACTGAAATTTGAACCGGCAAGTAAAATCAATGATCGATAAAATTCTGAGGGTATTCGATCTCCCATCTCAGAATCACTAAACATTTTATCTAGTTTTGAACTTTCAGTTAATGAATGCCTTTCTATTAAGATTTTCTTAAGTTCAGAAAACTTATTAACTTGGGGGGGGGGGGGGGGGGGGGGGGGGATTTTGAATAAAATCTAAAACCGTTAAAATTACTTCCTGTGGAAGCGCGGTAATAATATGTTCATATTTTGTGTTCTCTTGCGTTATATTTTTAGTACTAAATTGTCTTTCTGCATGGATAAACCAAGCTTCTGGACAACTAGTCCAAAATTGGGGAAGTTTAATTGATGTTGCGGAAATTTCATTTGATCTTATATTTTCGTAAGGATTCGAAATATGATCAGAAAAATTCTCATTCGGTAAATCAATTAGTGAGTCATTTAAATTGCTTGTGAGTGTAGTTTGTATGTTGTGTGTATTGTTGTGTGGGGAGTGAAACATATTAACCGTTTTGAAAAAGAAAGTTAGAGAATAAAATAGCAAATTTGACAAGGGATGACAAAAAGTCGTTCCCTGTTAGAAAATCAATAAAACAAAATTAATCTAAATCAGTAAAACAGTTATATAATTTATATTAAATAAATACTATACTGAATTGAAGGAAGAGTTCACAATTTAAAATTTTTTTAATTTTGCTACTACCTTATGGAATGTAAATAGTCCTAAATAAGTTACCAATTGAATGTAAATAAATTGGCTTAATTACTCGAGATTTAGTATCAATATGAAATTGTTTTTTTTGAGATGCAGGAAGATGAAATTGTTGCTAGTAGTATATCAGAAGTATCATTTACGTTGTGTAATTCTTACTTTATTAACAATAACGATAGCGAAAGTGACGGAAGTGTCATTGATAACATCAGAGGTTGTTAAGGTTGATATAATCAATGGTCGTTATTGCTATGAAACCAGCTCTATCTTAATTCTAGGTGCAGCAACATACACGGTATGTACGAAGACGCACACAGCTAATAGCGTTGAGAACAATAATCGTAGTGACTAATTGTGAATGAAATGTTTGTATATCACCATAAAATTTGTTGTAATATAAGCTCCTCAATGTATCTGCAACTGCATCTAGAATTTTGCTGTAATATTAGTTCTTCTATGTTAATATTAGTTCTTCTATGTTAAACCGTTATAATGCCAAGAAATTATATACGATGACCGATATGGATACGGTTATCCCACATTCAAAAAACAATTACTGCACTCGACAAAAGGCGGGATCGCCAATTGTAGTTCCAATATTGAAATAAAAAATTAACTATTTTTATTTAATAATTAATATATTTTTAATTGAGTCGTTAGTAAAATAATTGAATTTTCACAAGAATCAAAATTTTTGAAGTAACCAAATTCAAAATTGAAAACCAAAAATACATGAATACATTTAAAAATAATAACAAAATTACAAAGTAAAATATTGTAAAGTTAAAATTATAAACAAACTCTACAGTTAGCAACGATCTTTATCTTTTCCCCATGTGCTGTCGGCAAGCGACTTGAGGATTTTGTTGGGCCTTTTTACTTTATAAACAATCTCGGTTGCATGAGCCTTGAAGGTTGGAGTATTATCGAACATTACCCCTAAGATCTTTGGGTGACTGACAGTCGGTATTGTGACACCATCGACGCGTACGTCCAATATTTGCGACATCTGTTCCTTTCAAGTCGTAAACAGGGTGGTCGTAGATTTTGTCGGTGATAATGTCAAGTTGAGCGAGGTGAAGAAACCGGAAAGATCGGGGAGATAGCTGTTTATTTTAGAAACTAATTCATCAACTGAAGGGCCAGGTCCTGTATCCATAATCGTGCAGTCGTCAGCATAGGAAATGATTGTGACTTCTTCTGGTGGGGAAGGGAGTTTTGATATGTAAAAATTAAACAGAAGCGGGAATAGGACACGACCCTGTGGAACCCCCTGTTCAATTTTTCTAGGTTTATAAATTGCGTTCCTAAATTAATTAATTAATTAGCGGTCCATCTTTTTAGACAAGCGGAAAGGTGTAAGCCTTCTATGTCTTGAAGTAGCGTGCCGTGGTTGACTGTGTCAAAAGCTTCCTATTATGGGGTTTTTGCTGATTTAATCCGTAATTAACCTGAGTGTTAATGGCATTGAGCGCGGTGGTGGTGCTGTGCGTTTTACGGAAGCCATGTTGATACGTGGCTAGGAGAAGATTTTCCGTGTAATGAGGGAGGTGAACGGTTTCCAATGTCTTAGCTACTGGCGAAAGGAGTGATATCGGTCGATAAGGGTCGCCTTCGTTAGCAGTTTTGCCAGGCTTTAGTAGCGGGATTATAATTACCATTTTTCGGGAATAACGAAGGACTCCCGTGACAGGTTGAAAACATGTGTGAGGTATTTTATTCCCTCATCGCCAAGGTGTTTAAGCATTGACATTGCTATTCCGTCGGAGCCTATCAACTTGGAGGGCTTGGCCTTACGGATGGCTGCTGCAACCTCTGTGGGGGTGATGGTAATGAGTGGGACGTCGTGTTCATGTTTATGAGCTCGTCTGTTAGCAGACGTCTGGCTTTGTCTACAGAAGAATGCATTATAAATTGTCGGCAAAAGCCGCTCGCGCATTTCTTCGAATCAGATAAAGTTTTATCACCGAAAGCTATAAATACTTTATCATTGTGGTTAGTTGGGTTAGGCAAGGATCACAATTTACAAACACCCGAAGAGAGGGTGCAGTTCTTTAGATGCTCCTCCCATTTGGTACGTTTATATTCATTTACCAGCCGCATGATATCCAAATTTAAACTCCTAATAAGGGGGTCTTCTAGGGTTGAGGTGTCTCGCAAGGTCATGTTCTCTTGCTAAGTTTGCGGCTTCGCCGAGAAATGCGGTATGATTTCAGGTTTTCTACCGGCCAGGATGAATGGTGCAGAAGCTGAAGCGATGACCTTGCGGAGCGCACGTTCGCCCTGCCGGACATCGGTCGGAATGGGAAGAGCAGCAAAAGATTGGTTTGTAAAGGTTGTGTAGACTTCCCATTTGCCTTTTTTAAATTAAAGAAATAAAAATTAAAATAAAATTGGCAGGTCGCTCGATTGAAAGGAGTATGGGCAGGTGATCAGAAGCTAAAGTAAGGATCGATTGCATTCAACGCAATTTATGAGCCCTGCACTGACGGTTGAGATGTCAGGTGAGCTGTGGCAATACCTGCAATTCTGGTGGGGGCATCGCCGTTTATCGTGCAGAAAGTCGCATTGTCTATTTGCTCTGCTAGCTGCCTGTCTCTGCTGTCGACTGGCAAGCTGGTATGCCAGATATCGTGGTGAGCGTTGAAATCGCCAAGGATAAGACGGTTTTCGCCACAGAGTAGCTTGCTAATATCAGGGCGATAGCCACTTGCACAGCAGGTGGATGGGGGAATATAGATGTTAATTATTTCTAGGTAAACATCGCCTGAACGGATGGTTATGTCTTGACTTTCTAATTATCCCTGCGGCTGATGTTAGGCTGAAATAGATTATATATAAGTGATGAGTCATAAATGCAAGGGCACCACCATTACCCCTTGCGCGATCTTGCCAGGGCTGTCGTCAAACTGGGAGTTAGAGACGGATGGAGGCGCCTTGCAGGATATAGGCTTTGTCGAGTGTGCCGTCCGATTGCTGCTGATGTGCCTGATGTCAATGAGTTGGCACTAGTGTTTTGGCAGCAAGGTGCAACGAATGTGCCGGTCGGACGATTTCCGTTTGTAAGTTCAGATCATCTATAAAGGTGGCATAGGCCAAGGCATGACTGCATTGGACCGATGCCACGCAGAACCGCAGACTGGTACCGGGGTAAGGTTCAATACCTTCCCGGAGCAGGAGGGTATGGAGCAGTCTAGCTGCAAGGAGCTGCTCCGAGGATGACAATTTGTGGAAGGGACCCAACAAATTAAATGGGGTTACACTGAAATGACAGCCCTTGGTCGGGAAAAAAATTCCGAGTCGCTCCGGTAAGAATAACCAGCTGTCGTGGAAAGCTAATTAATGTCTTATTATCATTTAACAAAAGATGTTAATTAAAGCCTATATATTTAGCTGAAGTACGCATAAATGCCTTAAATTTGTTGATTTGGTAGATCAGAAGCTGTTTGTTTAACTGAAAAAAAAGGTCAATATACCTCACCGAGTCTATACCAGTTATACCAGATATAACCACATATAACCAGATATAACAAATCATTTTTAATTGAAATTTCAGCAAATATGCGCATGTGTCTTGTGTAAACACTTTCGAATGTGTGATTTGACTTCCACCCAAAAAATTCTACAAGCTTTAAAATGTATAAATAGTGCCCACAAAACTTGTCTAGCTTTACTTAATACTTCACAAGCCGCGGAGAAAGTACAAAATAAAAATGAATTTAAGAAATCACTTCACGCTCCTATTTGTGGTGTTCATCTGCCCTTTCACCTTTTCGAAATCGCATTTTCGCGTTTATAATGGCAAAGCGTCGTTTATAGAGGATCATTCGTATTTGGTAGCATTATTTAATAGAGGCGATTATTATTGCGTTGGCTCGTTAGTCACTCCGCAAGTTGTAATTACAGCTGAAATATGCCTGGGAAATATTAAACCATCCAAAATCACCGTTGTAGCCGGAACAACCAATCTAAATGAAAGGGTAGAAGAACGCATTGGGCTGGAAAAAAAGTTTATAGGTAATTCTGGTTCCGGTCCACCCGATATTGATATTGCTGCGCTTAAACTGGATGCATGCTTTACGACTCCTACAATATCAACAATAGGTCCTTGCGATTATGGAAAAATCAAAAACATGAAAGTTGCTGGATGGGGTGCAAGTAAACATTATTACAACCCTACATATCAACTTCAAAGTACTAAAGTTTTTATAGTAGAAAAGGCTTATTGTCACGAGCGTTTAGAGAAAACTTTGTCAGAATCCATGATTTGTGCTGAAGGTGACAACACTGGTTTGTGCTATAAAGATACTGGAGCACCGGGCGTTGTGAATGGACAACTTTGTGCGGTGGCATCATCTGGGGTGGATCCTGAACTTTGTTTTGGCTCATCATCGATTGGTGAAGGGCACCCACGATATCCGCATATATTTACCGCTGCAAATACGACACAAATTCGAAATTTTATAATAGAGGCGATGCATATGTAATTGGAAGGTGTTGCTATAAATTGACTATTTAGTGGAATATAAACCTATCTTGGCTGAACGCCCCATTTCGGAAGTTTCCTGAGGGTGGTGATATTCCACTCAGCAATCGAAACAGCAATATTTTTTCTTTTTGTATTATCTCTAAATATATATTTGTGATTGAAATTTAATAAACATTTTTGGTTGTATTCAATGAAAGTGTGACGCATGCAAATGCCTTAGGTAAGTGGATTAAAATTTAGTCATAACCAAGGTTCAGAAAAATTAAGCTACAGAGCACTTTTTCCGTCACAGCTTTATGACGCCCTTGGGGTAGATTTTTTTACGTCAATATTTATTTCTATAATTATCTAGTATATATTTATAAAAGGTCAGTTAGGTCATTTAAGTACAAAGATAATAGAACCGGTCTTAAAAAGCAGCCTTAGCGAACACCGCGATTAACAGGGTAAGGCTCCAACAGATTGCCATCAAACAGAGCTTTCCAAGACGTATTAGCTTAGAATAATCTTAAAATTTCAATCATATGAGTTGAAAGACCATAGGGGGCTGGTTTATAAAGACCACGTTGCGGTAAATCGTATCAAAAGCACACGAGAAATCTACAAAAAAGGCAAAAGTTCTTATCTACCGTCTAATAGCCTCTGCGAAGAATGGACTGAGGCTCACTTAAAATATTATTAAAATCGTTCCAAACATTTATGCGACCAAGTAAAAACCCAAAAAAGATTTTATATAAGTAATGTCTATCAGAGACAAACCTCTGCAATTTGTAGTATCGTTAGGGCCACCTTTCTTAAAGTGGGCAATCAAGATGGAGGAACTGAAACAGGAAGGAATATGCTTTCTGAAGTAAATGAAATTTAGAAGCACCCGCGGTTCATTGAAAAACCATTGGGGAGCAAATTTGAGCTTCTTTGCATCAATAATCAATTGGAGTTCCCTGCAACAGGAGCATCAAGGGAAGGGGTTTGAATGCTGGGGCATTGCCAGTGCACGCACGAATCTATATTATTACAGCATAGGAGTTCTTTGAAATGAAGATAGAAGCCACTGATCTTAAGGTTACAACTTACTTTACAACGGACCTTTTTAAGTGAGTTTGCTAGCCACCACCAGTCACTTGAATTCCTAACGCTATTAAGCTGTTCAATTTTCTTACATCGCCACTCTAATTTCTTCCTGTTAAAGAGCTTAACATATTTTTTACGAGAGTGAGGTACTTAATCCTATGGCAATTTCTTTTCCTCCTTCTCAGCATATTTAAAGCGTTCATTAACTTCTTGCGTAAGTTTGAGCACTGGCTATCAAACCACGCATTTTTTCGGTGAGAAATGGCCTCAGAGTATATATATTCGCTATTGGAGGATCTAGTAATGTTCATTTTATTCGCGTTATGTGGTTTCCATGAAAGTGTGGAAGAAAGTACATGTCCATCGGACGGCCGTTGAAATTAATAACAGGAGGCATGTGGTCGGAGAAGGATTTTGATTTTACATAAATAACTTGTATATACCTCAGCAGCTGGATTTTGATTACCCAACAAACATGAAAAAAATATTTCTCACACCTAAAAGAAATATATATCTAGTTCTGAAGTTGATATGCAACATCATTCTCTAATCGCTATCCAACCTTTTAGAAATTTTTTAAAAATTTAGAACTATAAATGAAATGAAACGAAATGAACTCCATCGTTATTCTCAAATTATTCTCCAGCTTTTTGGAGGTTTTGAGAAATGTTTAGTTCTCAAATGTATATCTAGCACATTTTTCCCATTGATATCCTACATTACATATGGAATTGAGGTGGAGTTGAAACAAACTGTTCTCCAAGTTGGTACCACCAAACCCAAGGGCTATTTATTGTGAGAAATAAACTCCTGGTTGGTATCAGTAATGAAGCGGTATAAATTAAATATTACCTATACATCTTTAATTTAATTTTCGTTAAAATACTGTAGTATCAGAATCTTATATTTGAATCCAATTAGAGAGCCACACTTGAGCACAAATTGAGAACTATCTTTTTGTCAACTTAAGTAATAGCATTTATTACTTTAAATAAATAGAATTTTTGCTGAAAACGCTATGATTATTAAGTTGACCTCCAATGGTGCTCAAGTTTGGTTGTTCAAACTAATATCAGGAATGTACTGTACCGATGTTGACACCTGTCCGTTAAGTAAATATTCACAAGAGACACAGCAGCCTTACCAAACCCGAAGAACAGGCGCGCCCATTTTTCGCAACAGGGCAGACAGAGGCTATAAATAAACAGTTACAATGAAATTTTCTTTTGAAAAAGAATAATCAAATATTTTGCCGAACTCGCGCTCATTTCAGTTCGCTGGAATATGCATAATTATCTTGAATTTGTTATTTTGGTATATCATAAGCTGTTTGTTCAACTGATTTAAAATTTACATTATACCTGACACCTTTCTCATAAAAAAATCAAATAGTTTCATAAAGCTTCTATCATACATTAAAGTTTGAGCCTAAATCTTTAACCATTCATCGTTATAAGCAAATTTCGAAACTTTCTTGTACCAAAATGGAAACCTCTCAATTTACTAGTATACTCTTTAATTTTATTCAGTTCTAATTTAGAGCTTATTTAAACAATAAGATCCACTTGCAGAACGGCAAATTATCTTTTTAACTCAGGGTTAACTTGGCATGGGCGGTTAAACTCATACTTTTTTGACTTTGAGCTGAAATAATAATTTGCCACTCTGCAAGTGGGCCTAATTCTTAAATATTAAATTTGTTTAAAAACAAAACCCCAAAGTTTCAAAATTTTAAAATAGAAAATTGTATATACGTCTGGTTACAAAACGCACCCCAAGAGTTTAAAGTTGGTGTTGAAAATTTAAAAATAAAAAATTTCATTTGTGAAAAGTGCTGCAAGGCATGGAGTCTGTGATGGCACCCTGTGCATTCACATTTTCAATTGTAGTCCATCATATGCGCAACATTGTTACCTTTCAGCGGGAATATAAATACCACCACAACAAAGGAAGAGCGAAAAGTCTAAGCCAACAGCCAACACAGAGACAACACAATTTGGAAACACATCAACCGCCAAGGAAAGAAACTGCCATACATATATACATTTAAATTGCTATTGTTTTGTGAACCGTTTTTCATATACATTTCAATAAAGTAAAATTGCAATAACAGCAGAGTCTTTTTCGAAACAATTTGTTATACATATGAAGTTTAACTTCGAAATCAAAAGGAGAATAACTGTTGCCAAAAAGTGCTATTTTTGCACGAGTATACAACTGAAAAATAACGCTCTGCAAGTCGCCCATCGTAGACGATGTTGAGAGACCAAAGGCTTCGCTGGCTTGGTCATGCTATGCGAATGGACGAAGACGCTTCGGCCCAGAAAGTATTTCAATCTACACCGCAGTTTAGAAGTAGAGAAAGAGTGAGACCTCACTCAGTTGGCAGAGGCAGGTAGAGGAAGACTTGACATCCATTGGCGCTACCAATTGGCTTCACTTCTCGCGAAACAGGGATGACTAGCAAGGCTTGTTTCGTAACGGCCAAAGGCGCTTAGGCGGTTAAGTGCCAATTAATGATTATGAGGTTTTATAATATTTTTTCTTACGAAGATGTGACAACTCGGTACTGCAAGAGTTTTGTGCACTCATTCTCAGGGGACCGGTATAAGCTATACTTACTTGAAACCAAATTTGGTTTGGTCATATATGTATGTAGTACAAAATAGTTTCATATGGAAATGTCATTCTATAAAGTTTTATACTACATTTACATTTATTTCATATGGAAATGTCATTCTATAAAGTTTTATACTACATTTACACTGAAGCAAATAATTAATTTGGGCTTAAAATCTGAAATTGAAACCATTTCCGGATACAAGTTCTCATTTAACAAAACTAAGCACTTGATGAAAATTAAGAAGCAGATGTGATCCATTTCGTGCGTGCGTAGCATTGAAATATGTACATATGTATATAAACATTTTTTAAACATTCTTTCAACGAGCTTTAAAACAAAAAAAATAGTGAAGTTCGATAAGTAAACATGCAGGTCTACGTCTAAAAAGCTCGCCCAGGGTTTAAAATTAAACATAGGAAACTTTACCAGAAACAAATAATTTCGGTAACAACCGATACCTACCAGTTATTCACGCCCAGCTGGTCGGGGGTCAGAATATACCCGCGGTATGTATGCCTGTCGTAAGAGACGACTAAAATGCCAGATTCAAGGGGCTGTGTAGCGCAACCCCTCAGGTTGCCAGCGCAATATATAGCTTCTCGAAACCCAATTGTCCACCTCACCTATCTGCGGCGAATCCTGTTTCACTAACACACGAGGCTCTGGCGACCCCAAGCTCCTCATGGAACTTGGGCTGGGGAGGGAGGTATGGCCTGAAGGTTTAATGTTGCCACATAAATCGTTCCCGAGATGGTCGGCCTAGCACCTTAATGGTGCTGTGGTACCGGAGCGTACCGGATCTGTATCCGGCAAAGGACCATCACATCGATAAAACTCCCCAAAGCCTTCGAGGAGCAACCTTATCGCTACAACAACAACAACCAGTTATTCTTTATTTACTTTGTTATCGATAGCGTATTTTTATCGTTGATTTATCGGTTTGTTATCAGGTTACTATCGCCGAGTCATAGGCTTTTTATTAGTTTTTTATGTGAGCAACGGTCGAGAAATGTTTCATCGATTTTTTATTAAAGTTATATCGGGGTCTGTTTCATAACAATCTGATAAGTCGATAATTTTTTGATAAAAAATCTATGTTTGTAACACACATATAACAAATCGATAACATTTCGATAAGAAATTGGTAGCACTCGAAAAAAAATCGATGGCTCTTCGATAAAAAATCGATTTTTTGATAGCATATCGATAACTTTTCGATTACAAATCGGTAAAAAACTCATAACACGCCGTTAAGAAATCGACAACTTCTCGATAAGAAATCGATAAAACGCTGATAACAAATTGGTACACTACACACTCCGCCTACACTTCACAATACGCTCACACTCTGTATTCCGCCACACTACGTTTACGCTTACATTCTGCATTCCCCCATGCCGTGGAAGTAGAGATGTCTAAGTTCGGACGAAACCGAACATTAAATACTCAATGGAAGCTCTCATAGATACACATAAAGAGGACGTGATCGCAAACTGATTTTGTTAATTTTCATGGATGGTAAGGACAACCCCCTGCCACATTTCAATTTTTTTTTCTTTTAAATATCTAATTAAAGTTAAAGTATCCTCTGTGAACAAGTAGACGTTGGGTATAAAAACAATTCCAATAGTTCGTTGACAGATATTTTATTTATAAATATGATACCGAAATGGCCCATGGAGGTTTCCGATTAAGTCCCCTCACAAAATTACCCACAGATGAACCTTGGAGGACCCCGAAAAAGCCCCAAAAATGACCTCATAACGACCCCGAAGTGATCCCCTAATGACCCCGGGAGAATTCCGATAGAGTTCCCAAAGTTATCCTGGAATTATTTCCAAGTGGCGCCCAAATGACCATAAGAAGATCTCTGAAGAGCCTAAAAAAAAAACCCGAATAGCCCCGGAAGAGTTCCCGAAATCATCCCGAAATAACCACAACCCACCCCGAAGTGACCCCGATAGGATCCCAAGAGAGTCAACAAAATCATCTCGAGAATACTCAAAGAGGACGCCGACGGAGTCCCTAAAGTCATCCTGAAATTACGGTCGCTGGTACACTTCCTGGAAACTTCACAGGAACACTATGCGGGTTGCTACGGAGCTATCCTGCTAATCTTGATAAAATCGACGGAGTGGTTTCGAAGACCATATGTACATCCTTTTTTATACATGTAGAGAGATTAAATCTCCTTAGTGCACAAACAAAAAAGATGCAAATTTGCAACCAGGGTAAACAACTTATAAAACAAATTAAGAAACAGTCCGAAAGAGAAATTCATATTGCAAATCTATGAAGATACCAAACGGTTCTTAAAACAACATAAGGACTATATAGTCATCACGAACGCGGATAAAGGTAGTAAGACTGTGATGATGTACAAATCAGAGTACGAAGACAAAATGAAAGACCTCTTGGATGACAAGCTAACGTAAAAGCCATAAGAACTGATCAAAACGCAAAGCATCAATTTGAAAGAAAAACACGACTCGTCGTGCCCAGCTGCTACAGCGCCGAGAATATATGGATTACCTATAGTTCATAAAGAAAACATACCTCTGCGGCCAATTTCTTCTTCGGTGAACGTACCATGCTCGAGATTATCAAAATACGTAGGTCAGATACTACAAAACATCGTTTCGGACAAATGCAATATAAAGAATTCACAACGACTAAAAGAAAACATTAAAAACCTAACAATTGAAGATGACGGAACTCTAATATCTTTGGACGCAGTATCCCTATTCACAAACATACCTATTCACTTTGCGATTGGCACAATCATGAAACAATGGACAGGTTTACAAAACCACACAAAAATCTCAAAAACCCAATTTCTAAAAATTCTCGAGTTTTGTGAGGGAAAATAATTATTTCGTACACGATGGGACCTTCTACCAACAAACATATGGTATGCCGATGGGCAATCCCTTATCACCAACCATAGCAGATATTGTGTTGGACAAGATTATTGACGACAGCATCACAGAGCTAAGATCTAAAGACATACATGTTAAATACATAACAAAATATGTAGATGACATGGTCGCTATAGTTAAGATTAATGACGTGGAAGAGATACTAAAAATATTCAATGGACAACATACCAAAATAAAATTCACCCTGGAGAGAGAAACGAACAATAAATTAGCCTTCCAAGATATAGAGCTCCATAATACAGAGAACAAAATAAGGACCAATTGGTATAAGAAAGACGTAGCATCATCGTGAATGATCCACTATTTGTCGAACCACCCATGGAGTCAAAAGAAGAACACGGCCATAGGTTTTATTAAGAAAGTTTACTCCCTGAGCAACCAGGAGTTCATGGAAGAAAACAAGAGGAAAATAAAAAACATTCTCCAAAAAAATGGCTACCCTAATGCAGTAATAGAAGCATTTATAACTGCAGCGAAAAACAAAACGAGAAACTGCAATATCAATACAGAAAGTGAAGATAACAACAACAAAATATACATTGGCGTCACATATGTACCTCAACTAACGGACAACAACACTTTATGTAAAATTATCAAAAGCAACAATTTAAGCTACGCACACAATTCGCAGCATATACACAAAAACAAAAGACAAAATTAATAAAGAACAACTACACAACGTAGTGTATGAAATACCGTGCAAAGCAAACAAGGGGAAAGCTGCAATAAAGTTTACTTTGGCACAACAAAAAGATCACTTGAAACAAGGGCAAACGAACATAAATCAGATGCCAAAAACAACAAATACACTACAGCATTAGCGCAACACCTAATAGAAAATAACCACACAGCTGATTTTAACAACACAATTGGATGTGGAGAACAGAACAAGAAGAAGGATGACGCTAGAAGGGTTACGGATACAACAACAATTTAACAAAGCAATGAATTTTTAAGACGTTGACAACATAAATTGCGCATATGCTACTGCGATCACACAAAATGTTTAAGCCTGGACAAAGAAGATGTGCGGTGTTTTTCATATATATAATTTTGCATTGATTATACTCATATGCGATATTTAATTATTGTTAACTTAGTAAGTGTAATATGGAAAAAAATTTTATTTTTTCAATGTATCATGTAATTAGATTACTACAAATGTCTTGTTTTTCGTATATTTATTAAAGCCTTCCTGAGGAAGACGCGAATACGCGTCGAAACGCGTAGAAGAGAAAATAAACGATTGTTTTATTTCAAAAAATCGGCCGAAAAGCTTCATAATTTAATAAAAAAGAGAGAAGTTAAATAACGTGTGCGCGTGCTGGCTTGTTTTCCAATACATATGTACATACACCCCCATACAAACATCCCACTCAAAGCAAGCTAGCTCTCTACCTAGCTTTCTACCAGTGACTTTTGTGTCACATTTTTTTATACTCAGTTGAGCAGAGCTCACAGAGTATATTAAGTTTGATTGGATAACGGTTGGTTGTACATATATAAAGGAATCGAGATAGATATAGACTTCCATATATCAAAATAATCAGGATCGAAAAAAAACTTGATTGAGCCATGTCCGTCCGTCCGTCCGTCCGTCCGTCCGTCCGTCCGTCCGTTAACACGATAACTTGAGTAAATTTTGAGGTATCTTGATGAAATTTGGTATGTAGGTTCCTGAGCACTCATCTCAGATCGCTATTTAAAATGAACGATATCGGACCACGCCCACTTTTTCGATATCGAAAATTTCGAAAAACCGAAAAAGTGCGATAACTCATTACAAAAGACAGATAAAGCGACGAAACTTGGTAGGTGGGTTGTCGTTATGACGCAGAATAGAAAATTAGTAAGAGTTTGGACAATGGGCGTGGCACCGCCCACTTTTACAAGATGGTAATTTAAAAGTTTTGCAAGCTGTAATTTGGCAGTCGTTGAAGATATCATGATGAAATTTGGCAGGAACGTTACTACTATTACTCTATATGTGCTAAATAAAAATTAGCAAAATTGGATGAAGAACACGCCCACTTTTTAAAAAAAAAATTTTTTAAATTCAAATTTTAACAAAAAATTTAATATCTTTACTGTATATAAGTAAATTAAGTCAAAATTCAACTCCAGTAATGATATGATGCAACAAAATACAAAAATAAAAGAAAATTTCAAAATGGGCGTGGCTCCGCCCATTTTCATTTAGTTTGTCTAAAATACTTTTATTGCCATAAGTCGAACAAAAATTTACCAATCCTTCTCAAATTTGGTAGGAGCATAGATTCTATGACGGTAACTGTTCTCTGTGAAAATGGGCGAAATCGGTGGAAGCCACGCCCAGTTTTTATACACAGTCCCCCGTCTGTCCTTCCGCTCGGCCATTAACACAATAACTTGAGCAAAATCCGATATATCTTTACTAAACTTAGCCCACGTACTTACCTGAGCTCACTTTTTCTTGGTATAAAAAATGGGCGAAATCTGACCATAACCACGCCCACTTTATCGATATCGAAAATTACGAAAAATGAAAAAAATGCCATAATTCTATACCAAATACGAAAAAAGTGATGAAACATGGTAACTGGATTGGTTTATTGACGCAAAATATAACTTTGGAAAAAACTTTGTAAAATGGGTGTGACACCTACCATATTAAGTAGAAGAAAATGAAAAAGTTCTACAAGGCGAAATCAACAGCCCTTGGAATCTTGGCAGGAATACTGTTAGTGGTATTGCATATATAAATAAATTAGCAGTACCCGACAGATGATTTTCTGGATCACCTGGTCCACATTTTGGTCGATATCGCGAGAACGCCTTCACATATACATCTAAGGGCCACTCGCTTTTAAAACCCTCATTAATACCTTTAATTTGATATCCATATCGTACAAAAACATACCAGAGTCACCCCTGTCCCACCCTAATGGCGATATCTCGAAAAGGCGTCCACCTATAGACCTAATGCCCCCTCCCTCTTAAAATGCTCAGTAACACCTTTCGTTTGATACCCATATCGTACAAACATTCTAGAGTCACCCCTGGCCCACCCTAATGGCGATATCTCGAAAAGGCGTCCACCTATAGACCTAGTGTCCACTCCCTCTTAAAATGCTCAGTAACACCTTTCGTTTGATACCCATATCGTACAAACATTCTAGAGTCACCCCTGCCCCACCCTAATGGCGATATCTCGAAAAGGCGTCCACCTATAGACCTAATGCCCACTCCCTCTTAAAATGCTCAGTAACAGCTTTCGTTTGATACCCATATCGTACAAACATTCTAGAGTCACACCTGGCCCACCCTAATGGCGATATTTCGAAAAGGCGTCCACCTATAGAACTAAGGATTACTCCCTTTTAAAATACTCATTACCACCTTTCATTTGATACCCATATCGTACAAACACACTCTAGAGTCACCCTGGCCCACCCTAATGGCGATATCTCGAAAAGGCGTCCACCTATAGACCTAATGTCCACTCCCTCTTAAAATGCTCAGTAACACCTTTCGTTTGATACCCATATCGTACAAACATTCTAGAGTCACCCCTGGCCCACCCTAATGGCGATATCTCGAAAAGGCGTCCACCTATAGACCTAATGTCCACTCCCTCTTAAAATGCTCAGTAACACCTTTCGTTTGATACCCATATCGTACAAACATTCTAGAGTCACCCCTGTCCCACCCTAATGGCGATATCTCGAAAAGGCGTCCACCTATAGACCTAATGCCCACTCCCTCTTAAAATGCTCAGTAACACCTTTCGTTTGATACCCATATCGTACAAACATTCTAGAGTCACACCTGGCCCACCCTAATGGCGATATCTTGAAAAGGCGTCCACCTATAGAACTAAGGTTTACTCCCTTTTAAAATACTCATTACCACCTTTCATTTGATACCCATATCGTACAAACACATTCTAGAGTCACCCTGGCCCACCCTAATGGCGATATCTCGAAAAGGCGTCCACCTATAGACCTAATGCCCACTCCCTCTTAAAATGCTCAGTAACACCTTTCGTTTGATACCCATACCGTACAAACATTCTAGAGTCACCCTTGGTCCAGCTTTATGGCGATATCTCGAAAAGGCGTCCACCTATAGAACTAAGGATTACTCCCTTTTAAAATACTCTTTACCACCTTTCATTTGATACCCATATCGTACAAACACATTCTAGAGTCACCCTGGCCCACCCTAATGGCGATATCTCGAAAAGGCGTCCACCTATAGACCTAATGCCCACTCCCTCTTAAAATGCTCAGTAACACCTTTCGTTTGATACCCATATCGTACAAACATTCTAGAGTCACCCTTGGTCCACCTTTATGGCGATATCTCGAAAAGGCGTCCACCTATAGAACTAAGGATTACTCCCTTTTAAAATACTCCTTACCGCCTTTCATTTGATACCCATATCGTACAAACACATTCTAGAGTCACCCCTGGCCCACCCTAATGGCGATATTTCGAAAAGGCGTCCACCTATAGACCTAATGCCCACTCCCTCTTAAAATGCTCAGTAACACCTTTCGTTTGATACCCATATCGTACAAACATTCTAGAGTCACCCCTGGCCCACCCTAATGGCGATATCTCGAAAGGGCGTCCACCTATAGACCTAATGCCCACTCCCTCTTAAAATGCTCAGTAACACCTTTCGTTTGATGCACATATCGTACAAACACATTCTAGAGTCACCCCTGGCCCACCCTAATGACGATATCTCGAAAAGGCGTCCACCTATAGACCTCATGCCCACTCCCTCTTAAAATGCTCAGTAACACCTTTCGTTTGATACCCATACCGTACAAACATTCTAGAGTCACCCCTGGCCCACCCTAATGGCGATATCTCGAAAAGGCGTCCACCTATAGACCTAATGCCCACTCCCTCTTAAAATGCTCAGTAACACCTTTCATTTAATTCTCATATCGTACAAACACATTCTAGAGACACCCCTGGTCCACCTTTATGGCGATATCTCGAAACGGCGTCCACCTATGGAACTAAGGATCACTCCTTTTCAAAATACTCATTAACAGCTTTGATTTGATACCCATATCGTACAAACACATTATAGAATCACCCCTGGTCCACCTTAATGGGGACATCTCGAAAAGGCGTCCACCGATAGACCTAAGGCCCACTCCCTCTTAAAATGCTCAGTAACACCTTTCATTTGATACCCATATCGTACAAACAAATTCTAGAGTCAGCCCTGGTCTACCTTTATGGCGATATCCCTAAATGGCGTTCATCCATAGAACTATGGCCTACTCTCTCTTAAAATACTCTTTAATACCTTTCATTTGATACACATGTTATACAACCACATTCCAAGGTTACCCCAGATTGATTTTCCTTATTTTGTCTCCATAGCTCTCAACTGAGTATGTTATGTTCGGTTACACCCGAACTTAGCCTTCCTTACTTGTTAAATTTCAATCTCACCATTTTTACATAACTCGCCTAAAGAAGTACAATTTCAAAAATTTTTAAATTCCTCTACTTTTTGGAATATGGAGAAGCAAATTATGACTTGTATTGAACCATCACATTCTTTGATTAAAATCCCTGGAACTTCTATGCAGGCTCGTGCTTCGACCAAAATCATGGTTTAAAGAAGAAGATAATTCCATCGTCATCCCGGCGAATTCAGTACCAGGTGGTGTTATCTCATCAGCTGATTGCTTTTTTTTTGATGATTTCACAGTAAGATGCCAGTTAATTGAAATCAGTAATAATTTTCTTTTGATTTCACATTCATCTGAACGGCGAATTGCGTTGAATTCGCTTTCATAATAAAGGCAAATCTATACAAGATAACCAAGCAAATTCAACCAATTCGCCGAGCAGAAGAAAGTCAAGTTCAAAGAAAATTTTCATTAATAGAAAATAAACAAGAAAAAGCAATCAGCTGTTGGGAAAGCTACAACATATTGGTTGTTGTCAATAAGAAGCCCACGAAGGTCGCTCAAAAAGCCCGGAACTATTTCATTCTGATAAAGTTACCTCTGTTGTGTGTTAACTTCAACTTCTTGGCTCTAATTTAAAATTTCACGAGTACTTGGTACTCACGCCTTTTTTTATCGGTTTTGTAGAAAAAGCGGATTCTCGCCGATGTTCATTTGAGATTCAACTCACTTTTTCTGTATTTGGTGACTAACGGTTCCAAGATGTCAAAGCTGAAGGTAACAGTTTGAAAATAGAAAACCTCTTTGAGGCACTACTTTGAATCTAAATTGAAGCCTTCCATATCTCCGACGCAACGCCACATGTCGGGCATATTTAAAGCTTTCGGCAAGTCGAGCGCTACTAACGGTACTTTGGCAGGGTGCCTGTTACTTGCGGTCTTATTACCTTAAATATCTGCGTATTAACTGTGCCGGTGGTTCTTTAATAGGACAACAAGTAAGATGTCTCTAGAGCAAATTTGTCTTGTTGGGTTCTAATGCTTCCGAGATTTCCGATGACTAGTGCACTCCACTTGCAGTATATTGGCTAATCCCAAATAAGGAACATCATTAATCGAAAATTAAGAGTGGTCAGGCTTTATTTCTGTCACTTCGTACTTAAGGTTAAATATATGTATGAAGTGGAAATGAAATTATTTATTTTTTCCCCCTTATCCTGTATAGAGAAATATGATTTCAAATAAAGGCTTTATCGGTTTTGTAATTTGGCTGTTTTTATACTCAGTTGAGCAGAGCTCACAGAGTATATTAAGTTTGATTGGATAACGGTTGGTTGTACATATATAAAGGAATCGAGATAGATATAGACTTCCATATATCAAAATAATCAGGATCGAAAAAAAATTTGATTGAGCCATGTCCGTCCGTCCGTCCTTCCGTCCGTCCGTCCGTTAACACGATAACTTGAGTAAATTTTGAGGTATCTTGATGAAATTTGGTACGTAGGTTCCTGAGCACTCATCTCAGATCGCTATTTAAAATGAACGATATCGGACTATAACCACGCCCACTTTTTCGATATCGAAAATTTCGAAAAACGGAAAAAGTGCGATAACTCATTACAAAAGACAGATAAAGCGACGAAACTTGGTAGATGGGTTGACGTTATGACGCAGAATAGAAAATTAGTAAGATTTTGGACAATGGGCGTGGCACCGCCCACTTTTACAAGAAGGTAATTTAAAAGTTTTGCAAGCTGTAATTTGGCAGTCGTTGAAGATATCATGATGAAATTTGGCAGGAACGTTACTACTATTACTCTATATGTGTTAAATAAAAATTAGCAAAATTGGATGAAGAACACGCCCACTTTTTAAAAAAAAATTTTTTTTAATTCAAATTTTAACAAAAAATTTAATATCTTTACTGTATATAAGTAAATTAAGTCAAAATTCAACTCCAGTAATGACATGATGCAACAAAATACAAAAATAAAAGAAAATTTCAAAATGGGCGTGGCTCCGCCCACTTTCATTTAGTTTGTCTAGAATACTTTTATTGCCATAAGTCGAACAAAAATTTACCAATCCTTCTCAAATTTGGTAGGAGCATAGATTCTATGACGGTAACTGTTCTCTGTGAAAATGGGCGAAATCGGTGGAAGCCACGCCCAGTTTTTATACACAGTCCACCGTCTGTCCTTCCGCTCGGCCATTAACACAATAACTTGAGCAAAATCCGATATATCTTTACTAAACTTAGCCCACGTACTTACCTGAGCTCACTTTTTCTTGGTATAAAAAATGGGCGAAATCTGACCATAACCACGCCCACTTTATCGATATCGAAAATTACGAAAAATGAAAAAAATGCCATAATTCTATACCAAATACGAAAAAAGGGATGAAACATGGTAACTGGATTGGTTTATTGACGCAAAATATAACTTTGGAAAAAACTTTGTAAAATGGGTGTGACACCTACCATATTAAGTAGAAGAAAATGAAAAAGTTCTACAAGGCGATATCAACAGCCCTTGGAATCTTGGCAGGAATACTGTTAGTGGTATTGCATATATAAATAAATTAGCAGTACCCGACAGATGATTTTCTGGATCACCTGGTCCACATTTTGGTCGATATCGCGAGAACGCCTTCACATATACATCTAAGGGCCACTCGCTTTTAAAACCCTCATTAATACCTTTAATTTGATATCCATATCGTACAAAAACATACCAGAGTCACCCCTGTCCCACCCTAATGGCGATATCTCGAAAAGGCGTCCACCTATAGACCTAATGCCCCCTCCCTCTTAAAATGCTCAGTAACACCTTTCGTTTGATACCCATATCGTGCAAACATTCTAGAGTCACCCCTGGCCCACCCTAATGGCGATATCTCGAAAAGGCGTCCACCTATAGACCTAGTGTCCACTCCCTCTTAAAATGCTCAGTAACACCTTTCGTTGGATACCCATATCGTACAAACATTCTAGAGTCACCCCTGGCCCACCCTAATGGCGATATCTCGAAAAGGCGTCCACCTATAGACCTAATGCCCACTCCCTCTTAAAATGCTCAGTAACAGCTTTCGTTTGATACCCATATCGTACAAACATTCTAGAGTCACACCTGGCCCACCCTAATGGCGATATTTCGAAAAGGCGTCCACCTATAGAACTAAGGATTACTCTCTTTTAAAATACTCATTACCACCTTTCATTTGATACCCATATCGTACAAACACATTCTAGAGTCACCCTGGCCCACCCTAATGGCGATATCTCGAAAAGGCGTCCACCTATAGACCTAATGCCCACTCCCTCTTAAAATGCTCAGTAACACCTTTCGTTTGATACCCATACCGTATAAACAAAGTCTAGAGTCACCCCTGGTCCACCTTTATGGCGATACCTCGAAAAGGCGAACACCTATAGAAAGAAGGCCCACTCCCTTTTAAAAATACTCATTAACACCTTTCATTTGATACCCATATCGTACAAACATTCTAGAGTCACACCTGGCCCACCCTAATGGCGATATCTCGAAAAGGCGTCCACCTATAGAACTAAGGATTACTCCCTTTTAAAATACTCATTACCACCTTTCATTTGATACCCATATCGTACAAACACATTCTAGAGTCACCCTGGCCCACCCTAATGGCGATATCTCGAAAAGGCGTCCACCTATAGACCTAATGCCCACTCCCTCTTAAAATGCTCAGTAACACCTTTCGTTTGATACCCATACCGTATAAACAAAGTCTAGAGTCACCCCTGGTCCACCTTTATGGCGATACCTCGAAAAGGCGAACACCTATAGAAAGAAGGCCCACTCCCTTTTAAAAATACTCATTAACACCTTTCATTTGATACCCATATCGTAAAAACAAAGTCTAGAGTCACCCCTGGTCCACCATTATGACGATATCTCGTAAAGGCGAACACCTATAGAACGAAGGCCCACTCCCTTTTAAAAATACTCATTAACACTTTTCATTTGATACCCATATCGTACAAACAAATTCTAGAGTCACCCCTGGTCCACCTTTATGGCGATACCTCGAAAAGGCGAACACCTATAGAAAGAAGGCCCACTCTCTTTTAAAAATACTCATTAACACCTTTCATTTGATACCCATATCGTACAAACAAAGTCTAGATTCACCCCTGGTCCACCATTATGGCGATATCTCGAAAAGGCGAACACCTATAGAACGAAGGCCCACTCTCTTTTAAAAATACTCATTAACACTTTTCATTTGATACCCATATCGTACAAACGAATTCTAGAGTCACCCCTGGTCCACCTTTATGGCGGTATCTCGAAACGGCGTCCACCTATGGAACTAAGGATTACTACCTTTTAAAATACTCATTAACACCTTTCTTTTGAAACCCATATTGTTCAAACAAATTCTAGGGTCACCCCTGCTCCACCTTTTTGGCGATATCTCGAAACGGCGTCCACCTATGGAACTAAGGATTACTACCTTTTAAAATACTCATTAACACCTTTCTTTTGAAACCCATATTGTTCAAACAAATTCTAGGGTCACCCCTGGTCCACCTTTATGGCGATATCTCGAAAATGCGACCACCTATACAACAACCACCACTCCGTTTTAAAACCCTAATTAGTACCTTTAATTTGATACCCATATCATACAAAAACATTCTAGAGTCACCCCTGGTCCACCTTTATGGCGATATTTCGAAACGGCGTCCACCTATAGAACTAAGGCACACTCCCTCATAAAATACTCTTTAATTTCTTTCCTTTGATACACATGTCATACAAACACATTCCACGGTTTCCCTCGGTTCATTTTCCTACATGGTTATTTTCCCTTATGTTGTTACCATAGCTCTCAACTGAGTATGTAATGTTCGGTTACACCCGAACTTAACCTTCCTTACTTGTTTTTTTTTAAATATAACGTATTGTAACGAATTTATTATTTATTTATTATCGCTAACTCATAATTAAAATTATAGGCTAACGGAAAAAAACAGCTATAGCAACGCAGGCCATCAGCTGACTGCTGAGTTTAAAAGTTTGTAGGTGTATGTGCTTAATTTCTTATGTATAGTTATAATGTTTTTAAAATAAGTAATTACGTTGCATGTTAACTTAACTCTTTAGATTTCGAAGTACAGGTGTGATGATTTTAAAACTCTCAAGATTGTGGATATGCTTTGAGGGCTGGGATTTGATAGCAGGGAATTTGGATTTTGGGTGAGTATAGTTGTGCGTTGGGCATGGAACATCCTGCAGTCACTTAGGATGTGCTCGACATTAATTAATGTGGTGCTATTGCAGTAGGGACATGTTTGAGATAAGTTGTTGTCGAATCTGTGCTGGTGTGTAAGTTTGGTGTGACCTAATCTGAGGCGAATGATTTTAGTTAGATCTAGTCTGTGCGGGTTATCTTTGTGGGCGAAGTTAAGGTATGTTTGGATGCATGGTTGTTTAACGGTCATTTTTTTATACCAGGCGGTTGTGTTGTGCATTTGTGATCTGTGTATTTTAGTGCAGTGCGTTTTTATAAAGTTCTTGATGTCGTTGTGATTGTAATTTGCGGTCATAGTTAAAGGTGAGGAGGTAGCTTCTCTCGCTGTTTGGTCGGCCAATTCATTGCCAGTAATTTTAACGTGTCTTGGAATCCAGATAAGTTTCAGTCTAGGATGGAAGTCTATAAGAGTACTTCTGATCATGGAAGCATAGTGATTATGGTTGTTTGTGTTTGAGATAGCGTCGAGTGCTGAGAGTGAGTCGCTACAGACGGCGAAGTGTCCTCGTCTTTGTTTTGCTATGTTAAGGGCTTCTGCTATAGCGATTATTTCAGCTGTGAAAACTGAGGTGTAGTCCGGAAGGAGAGACGTTTTTAAGATTTCAGAAGAGGTTGTTATGCTGTATGATACGCCACTGCGAGTTTTAGATCCGTCGGTATACAAAAAATTTGTTGTTACCGAGTTTGCTTTGTATGTCGAGGAAACTACATCGGTATACTTCGGGGGCGGTGGTTGATTTGTTGAATATACGAAGACTGGTATTTATGGATGTAGGATTTAAGAACCATGGCGGGCGTCTTTCTGAAGTAGTCTTTATCGGTAGAAATGGGATTCCTAAAGATTGGGCTATATTAACAGTTTTATATAGTGCTGATTGTATTTTAGGAGCTCGTTTGACTTTATTGAGACGTTTGGTAATAGCAGAAATGGGACTATTTCTGTTACTTAGTATTTGCTTACTTAATTTTGCAATTGTTAAATCTCGGCGAATTTCTAGTGGTTTGATGTTTGCTTCGTGTAGTAGACTAGTCACTGGAGTAGTTCGAAAGGCACCTAACGAGGTTCGTATCGCCGAATGGTATATAGATTTAATTTTGTTTGTTTGAGATTTTGCGCTGTATCCATATAAAAATAGGTCGTAATCTATCTTCGACATGACAAGGGCATTGACTACATTTATAAGTGTCGACGGGTTGGCATTGAATTTGTTACTAGCCAGACATTTTATTATGTTGAGTCTTTTTGATAGTGACGCTTGCAGATTTTCTATGTGATTTAACCAAGTGTATCGATTGTTGACGAGTACACCTAAAATTTTTAGGTTGTTACTGGTGTTAAAGTTAAAGTTATTGGCTATTAGTGTGCAAGTACAGTTTTTCTTCCGGCATATGTGGAGATATTTGCACTTTTCTGTAGACAGGACTGCACCTGAGTAATTACACCAATTTTGAATGTCGCTAATTATATCATCAAGATTCACGACTATGTTTTTGTTTTTGTTTAATATGCGTATTATTTGGAAATCATCTGCATATGCACAGAACTCTACTTCTTTGTGAAGCGTGATAACGTCGCATAATTTGTTGTAAGCTATTAGAAACAGTACGACTGAGAGGAGGAGCCTTGTGGTATACCGTTATATAGGGGCGGCTGTCTGAATATTGGTTGTTCACTTTGACTATTATTTTTCTATTTTCCATGTAGTGTATAATATAGTTGATGATTTTGTGACCAGCTCTCCATTCTACTAGTTGGTCGACGATGGTATGAATTCCCACATTGTCGCATGCTTTCGCGAAGTCTAGCGAAAGTATTGAAATGTGGCCTTTTTTGGATAGGGTGCTTGTTATTTGGTGGTCCAGGTAGAGTAAGATGTCAGTTGTGGATTTGCCTTTTTTGAAGCCGAACTGTCGACTATTGAATAGGTTGCCCTTCGAAGCAAACCACCATAGTCTGCTGGCTATAATTTTGTCTAATAATTTTGAATAGCAGGGATTGAGTGATATGGGTCTGTAGGAAGCTATGTTAGTTTTGTTGCTATTTGGTTTTAATATAGGGATTATGGTACTATTTTTATACATCTGGGGGATATGGTTGTTAAAAATGTTGTTATATAGTTTTAAAAGTCTCAGTTTGACGGAATGGGCAGAGTTTTTAATCATGGGATATGATATTCTGTCGGATCCAGGAGTTTTCCCTTTTAGTTGGTTGAGTGCTGTTGTAAATTCGAGAAAGTTAATTTCTTTATTAATTATTAGGCTCGCTGGTTTGTGTGGGACTTGTAGGAGGGAGAATGGTAATTCTACATTTGGCTTGTAAAAAAGGCACCGGGTATTTTTCATCACTGGACAAGTAGTAAAGAATTCGTTTGCCATTGCTGGCTTGTCTAAAATTTGCTGATCGGGGTTGTTGGCTGGGTTAATGCTATGTATGCTGTGGTGTGTCTTTAGTCCGCAAAATGTCTGGATGTTTTTCCAGATTTTGCCGGGGGGGGGGCGACGTAACTTTTTTAACTTCTCGTTTAAATATTGCGTTAGCTCTTTTGTAGTTTAATAAGTTTTGTTGTGTAATGTTACGTTTGAAGGTGTGCCAAAGTTGGTTTTTTTGTTTTGCGTAGTTCTTGTAATTGTCAATTCCACCAGGGAACTTGTTGTTTGCGTGTGTATGTTGTCTGAGGGATGGATTGGTTGACTGATTTTAAAAGGATCTTGTGTAGGTTTCCTGCTTCTTGGTTAATGTTGTTGCTGATTGTTGTTTCGATGTTGTGTTGGTCTGTGAGTGTTTGGTACAAGGGCCAGTTCGCTTTGTTCAAGTTGAATCGAGGTCTTTGTTTTTGTAGAGGTATTCCTGCCGTTGGGAAAAGGGTTGTTATTATGGGGTAATGGTCGCTACTATATAAAGTGGTCTCTAAATCCCATTTTGCTTCGACCGCTATTGAGGGTGAGCAAAAGGTTAAATCAAGGTGGCTGAACGTACCGCGTGTGCTCAGATGAGTAGGCGAGCCGTCATTGAGCAACACAAATTGTGATTGATTAATAAATTTCGATATAATTTTACCTCTTTTGTTGTTTTTGGGAAAACCCCAGTCGTTATGCCAGCTGTTAAAGTCGCCTGCTGCTATGCATGCGGAATGGCAGTTGTGGAATACATCCTCAAGTTTTCTTAGATTGAAAGGTTTTTTTGGTGGTATATATATAGAAAACACTGTGAATTTTATTTTCGAAAATACTGTGGCAGCGACTGTATCAATTGCGCCGCGAATGTGTAGTGGGGTGTGTTGAATAGACTTATGTATCAGAAGGGCGGTGCCACCGTATGAACTGCAGGAATTAGAAGCGTAGATATTGTAGTTAATTGGTATTGGTATATTCGAGACGGTTTGCAAATGTGTCTCTTGGAGTGCAATGATTGTTGGAGAATGAGTATTTATTAGTATAAAGAGTTCGTTATAGTTATTGCTATAGCCTCGTATGTTCCATTGAATAAATTTTAATGACATTTGGTGAAAATCTGGGACTTGGAGAGGGTTAAGAGTAATGGAGTGGGATTTGTGTTTAGTTTCTTATAATTCTAACTAGCTTAAGTTAAAGTACCTCCATATTGGAGGATTCTGTGCTATCGAAGTTGTGTGTATTGGTCTTTGATTTGTTATTCTTAAAACTATCATGAATTTTCTGTTTTGCCTTGAGTTGCCTCTTTAGCCTATTTGAGGCGGTTCTCGGGAAAATTTGAGCGACTTTTGGTGCGTTTTGAGTTATTTTATTTGTAATTGATTTTGTTGTTGACGGTTTACAGTCTTCGTTGGAGATTATATGAGTTGTTGGTTTGCTAGACTACTTTTCGTTACTTGTTTCTCTCTGAGTAGTCGTTGATTGACAGGGTGTTGTGTTTTCGTCTTCGTATGTTATTTGATTGCGGTCAGCTGAATAGTTTGTGGTTTTTGCTTTAGTTGCTGATGCGTATGTAACGGAGTTGTGTTGATGGCGCTCGTAATAAATTTGTTTTGCTGTTTTGGTATCCACTCTTTGGAGTGTTTTTATGGCTTGTAATTCTTTTTGTGTGATGAATATTGGACAGCTTTTGTTGAGTACAAAGTGTTTAGTGTCGTTCTGTTGGTGTTTTTCGCAGTTGAAGCAAACTGTTGTGTTGTTGCACTTTTCTTTGAGTTCTTCATTGGTATGAGCCGTGAGACCGCAGTTAATGCAACGCTTGGTGTTTTTACAAAACTTTGCGGTGTGTTCGAATTCCAAACAGTTTGTAAAACGAAGTGGGAGAGGAATGTAGGGCCTTATGTTTATTGATTGGTAGCCAATATTGATGCGTTCGGGTAAGTTTATGGTGGAAAAAGTTAGGATTATAAGGCCTGTTTCCGTTAGGATGTCATTAGACTTCTTCATAATTTTTTCTACTTCAATGACATTTTGTTGTTGGAGTTCGCTTTTAATTTCTTCTTCGCTTATTCCTCGGAGATCGTTAGAGTAAATGACACCTTTGCTAAAATTGAGCGATGTGTGCACACTAACCTCGACTCTTATATTTTCATTAATTGCTGATAGCTTAATAAGTTTCTCAGCTTGTTGTTGTGTTTTGTTTTAACTAGAAGTGTACCGTTTCGAAGTTTTTTACAAGTTTCTATTTCTCCTCCACATACACTGTCTATTGTTTTCTTTAATAGGAATGGTGACACATATGTTAAGGTTTGTTCGGAATCTATTCTGTTGATAATTAGATATTTAGGTCCGGTAGAGGCGATGTCTAATGTTTTCTCTTTGTTAGTTTGTATAAGCGGTTGGCTTCTTTTGATGCTCGATTGAGCATCAGGTGGTTCGTTCATTACTTTTCTTTTTGTTTTGCTCAATTGTGAGCTTCTTTTTTGCTTTTATTAACAACCGTTTACAACAAGAGTGTGTGTGGTTCACGAGTAGAACAAGAGATAATCACTTTTACTTTTTGGAAGGTTGTCGCGATTAACACGGTGGTAGGTGTCGACCGATCAGTGTGATGTCTCGACAATGACTGTGTAACGAATTTAGTGCAATTCCTCTTCTTTGCAACCTTCTACTAACGTTCGAATCACTAAACTGTTGAATAAATAACTCCGCTATTCAATAATGCAAAATGGCCTTTATTAAAGTACTTCGCAATAAACACTTATACTTCGCAGCTGATTGAAAGCTTGCTTAAATCAAACTGATTGTCTTGCCTCTACTGTTGCTGCCTTTTATACTCTGTGATTTCTCGTTCCCATACTTCTAGGCGCTTCCAGAATTACTTAGTTACTGCTATAAAATTATAACTACAGATGCATGTATATAGCTTCTCATATGCGCGTGTATATGTGGTAATACTTCCACAATTATAATTGCCTACTTTTGGGAGCATCTCAGATAAGATATATGCATGTGTCTCTTCTATGCTGCGTGTACGTACACATGTTGTGGCTTCATTTACTTAGCATCAGACTAGTGGTGTGAGTATCACTTAGTGTCACTAATATTCGCCACAGTATTTTCTTGAATCAGTTGAGCTATTCAACAAAGATCTATATATTTGCTCTTATTTAAAATTTTCTACACTTTTATTCAATATTGCAATTGATCGTACCCTTATCCTTGTGACGCGTCCCTTACCAAAAAAGTACAAAAATTTACACTTTGTCAAATTCTGAAAAATCAATGCCACCTGAACAAAATTATGTTTTGGAAATATGGATTTGGATAATTTTGGAATTATTATTCAAATATCAGTATTTAAAAGAAACAAATTTATTTCGTTTTCAGATTCATATACATATGTAAGTGATCCGCCTCTTTGCATATTACGAGGATAAATGCGGAGTGCGTTTCAATCTCGTTACGGTGTATTACGGATATGATTATAAGACAGGTTCAGCGCGAACTCAGACTTCATCACACAACCCCCAGCGGGTTAGGGGGTTTAGAATATACGTATCTTGATTCTTTAGCAGCCGAGGCTCTGACGACCCCAATTTCCTCATGGATATAGGGGCCGGGACGGCGGAATGGCTTAGAAGGTTTCTTGTAGTCTTACTAAATCGTTCCCGATAGTCGGGCTAGTACCTTAATGGTGCTTATTACCGGAACGTACCGGATCTGCATCCGACAAAGGACCATCAACAAGGACAACACTACAACAATATAACAAATAGAGACGAACGGAATGAATAAGTTAACACACTCAACGAGAAAATCATATTTTTAAATGACTCTATTTTCCAGTCCAGTTTTTGACGTTGAAACATAAATTTTAATTTCGATTTAGTTTTCGTATGTTCGTAGGTTTAGTTTTCATACACATTTCCTGTTCAGCCCCACAAATATATCCAGGTATATCTAATAAATTTACCATAGAATCGAAAAAAGCAATACTAAGGAATTATGCAGTTGAGTTCATATCGGGCAATTGTAAACAGTTAATGCATGTAAATTCGATGTGGGAGCAATAAGATGATACAAACCGGTAACATAGCGATAGTAATTCGTTATCGGTAATAAGTACAATTTACGTAGTTGAAGAGTCGTAGTGTCCCATCTACACTGTTGACCTTTTTTTTTTGCCGGCGAGGCTCCTAATTTTTGGGCAGTTGTAGAGACCTAGTCTCCAGTCTACACCTTACTCACCTTAAATGATATTATCGAATAGGTAGGTAGTGTTCTATAATGCTGGAGTAGTAGTCGTTTATAACTGCTCATTAAAGAACTTTCAGCCTTTATAAAAATTTTTCTTCGTATCAACCTCGTGCTTATATAAGGGTAGTCTGAAGTTGGTTTGCTCTCTTAACATGTATGAGTGTGTTTCATTTATGTATCGAAGGTTATCACTTAGGTGGTCCGGAAGTTTACCATTATTCATATTGCAGACAATATTCATGTCATAAAGAAACGTGCTGTTTTATACTCAACCAATTCATTGCATCTATCAACTCTCGTATAGGAGTTTCCGTTGTTTTTTTTTTTTTGCATTTTCTGTAATTACAAGATCTGATTATCACTTTCTATGAATAATACTGTGAGACTTCTATAAACTAGTGTTTTGTATTTTGCTCAGATGTAGAGAAAAACAAGTAAGGAAGGTTAAGTTCGGGTGTAACCGAACATTACATACTCAGTTGAGAGCTATGGTGACAACATAAGGGAAAATAACCATGTAGGAAAATGAACCGAGGGAAACCCTGGAATGTGTTTGTATGACATGTGTATCAAATGAAAGGCATTAAAGAGTATTTTATGAGGGAGTGGGCCATAGTTCTATAGGTGGACGCCATTTAGGGATATAGCCATAAAGGTGGATCAGGGGTGTCTCTAGAATGTGTTTGTACGATATGGGTATCAAATGAAAGGTATTAATGAGTATTTTAAAAGGGCGTGGACCTAAGTACTATAGATGGACGCCTTTTCGAGATATCGCCGTAAAGATGGACCAGGGGTGACTCTAGAATGCGTTTGTACGATATGGGTATCAAATGAAAGGTGTTAATGAGCATTTTAAAAGGGAGTAATCCTTAGTTCTATAGGTGGACGCCTTTTCGAGATATCGCCATTAGGGTGGGCCAGGGGTGACTCTAGAATGTTTGTACGGTATGGGTATCAAACGAAAGGTGTTACTGAGCATTTTAAGAGGGAGTGGGCATGAGGTCTATAGGTGGACGCCTTTTCGAGATATCGTCATTAGGGTGGGCCAGGGGTGACTCTAGAATGTGTTTGTATGATATGGGTATCAAATTAAAGGTACTAATTAGGGTTTTAAAACGGAGTGGTGGTTGTTGTATAGGTGGTCGCATTTTCGAGATATCGCCATAAAGGTGGACCAGGGGTGACCCTAGAATTTGTTTGAACAATATGGGTTTCAAAAGAAAGGTGTTAATGAGTATTTTAAAAGGTAGTAATCCTTAGTTCCATAGGTGGACGCCGTTTCGAGATATCGCCACAAAGGTGGAGCAGGGGTGACCCTAGAATTTGTTTGAACAATATGGGTTTCAAAAGAAAGGTGTTAATGAGTATTTTAAAAGGTAGTAATCCTTAGTTCCATAGGTGGACGCCGTTTCGAGATACCGCCATAAAGGTGGACCAGGGATGACTCTAGAATTCGTTTGTACGATATGGGTATCAAATGAAAAGTGTTAATGAGTATTTTTAAAAGGGAGTGGGCCTTCGTTCTATAGGTGTTCGCCTTTTCGAGATATCGCCATAATGGTGGACCAGGGGTGACTCTAGACTTTGTTTGTACGATATGGGTATCAAATGAAAGGTGTTAATGAGTATTTTTAAAAGAGAGTGGGCCTTCTTTCTATAGGTGTTCGCCTTTTCGAGGTATCGCCATAAAGGTGGACCAGGGGTGACTCTAGAATTTGTTTGTACGATATGGGTATCAAATGAAAAGTGTTAATGAGTATTTTTAAAAGGGAGTGGGCCTTCGTTCTATAGGTGTTCGCCTTTACGAGATATCGTCATAATGGTGGACCAGGGGTGACTCTAGACTTTGTTTTTACGATATGGGTATCAAATGAAAGGTGTTAATGAGTATTTTTAAAAGGGAGTGGGCCTTCTTTCTATAGGTGTTCGCCTTTTCGAGGTATCGCCATAAAGGTGGACCAGGGGTGACTCTAGACTTTGTTTGTACGGTATGGGTATCAAACGAAAGGTGTTACTGAGCATTTTAAGAGGGAGTGGGCATTAGGTCTATAGGTGGACGCCTTTTCGAGATATCGCCATTAGGGTGGGCCAGGGTGACTCTAGAATGTGTTTGTACGATATGGGTATCAAATGAAAGGTGGTAATGAGTATTTTAAAAGGGAGTAATCCTTAGTTCTATAGGTGGACGCCTTTTCGAGATATCGCCATTAGGGTGGGCCAGGTGTGACTCTAGAATGTTTGTACGATATGGGTATCAAACGAAAGCTGTTACTGAGCATTTTAAGAGGGAGTGGGCATTAGGTCTATAGGAGGACGCCTTTTCGAGATATCGCCATTAGGGTGGGACAGGGGTGACTCTAGAATGTTTGTACGATATGGGTATCAAACGGAAGGTGTTACTGAGCATTTTAAGAGGGAGTGGACATTAGGTCTATAGGTGGACGCCTTTTCGAGATATCGCCATTAGGGTGGGCCAGGGGTGACTCTAGAATGTTTGTACGAAATGGGTATCAAACGAAAGGTGTTACTGAGCATTTTAAGAGGGAGTGGACATTAGGTCTATAGGTGGACGCCTTTTCGAGATATCGCCATTAGGGTGGGCCAGGGTGACTCTAGAATGTGTTTGTACGATATGGGTATCAAATGAAAGGTGGTAATGAGTATTTTAAAAGAGAGTAATCCTTAGTTCTATAGGTGGACGCCTTTTCGAAATATCGCCATTAGGGTGGGCCAGGTGTGACTCTAGAATGTTTGTACGATATGGGTATCAAACGAAAGCTGTTACTGAGCATTTTAAGAGGGAGTGGGCATTAGGTCTATAGGTGGACGCCTTTTCGAGATATCGCCATTAGGGTGGGCCAGGGGTGACTCTAGAATGTTTGTACGATATGGGTATCCAACGAAAGGTGTTACTGAGCATTTTAAGAGGGAGTGGACACTAGGTCTATAGGTGGACGCCTTTTCGAGATATCGCCATTAGGGTGGGCCAGGGGTGACTCTAGAATGTTTGTACGATATGGGTATCAAACGAAAGGTGTTACTGAGCATTTTAAGAGGGAGGGGGCATTAGGTCTATAGGTGGACGCCTTTTCGAGATATCGCCATTAGGGTGGGACAGGGGTGACTCTGGTATGTTTTTGTACGATATGGATATCAAATTAAAGGTATTAATGAGGGTTTTAAAAGCGAGTGGCCCTTAGATGTATATGTGAAGGCGTTCTCGCGATATCGACCAAAATGTGGACCAGGTGATCCAGAAAATCATCTGTCGGGTACTGCTAATTTATTTATATATGCAATACCACTAACAGTATTCCTGCCAAGATTCCAAGGGCTGTTGATATCGCCTTGTAGAACTTTTTCATTTTCTTCTACTTAATATGGTAGGTGTCACACCCATTTTACAAAGTTTTTTCCAAAGTTATATTTTGCGTCAATAAACCAATCCAGTTACCATGTTTCATCCCTTTTTTCGTATTTGGTATAGAATTATGGCATTTTTTTCATTTTTCGTAATTTTCGATATCGATAAAGTGGGCGTGGTTATGGTCAGATTTCGCCCATTTTTTATACCAAGAAAAAGTGAGCTCAGGTAAGTACGTGGGCTAAGTTTAGTAAAGATATATCGGATTTTGCTCAAGTTATTGTGTTAATGGCCGAGCGGAAGGACAGACGGTGGACTGTGTATAAAAACTGGGCGTGGCTTCCACCGATTTCGCCCATTTTCACAGAGAACAGTTACCGTCATAGAATCTATGCTCCTACCAAATTTGAGAAGGATTGGTAAATTTTTGTTCGACTTATGGCAATAAAAGTATTCTAGACAAACTAAATGAAAATGGGCGGAGCCACGCCCATTTTGAAATTTTCTTTTATTTTTGTATTTTGTTGCATCATGTCATTACTGGAGTTGAATTTTGACTTAATTTACTTATATACAGTAAAGATATTAAATTTTTTGTTAAAATTTGAATTAAAAAAAATTTTTTTTTAAAAAGTGGGCGTGTTCTTCATCCAATTTTGCTAATTTTTATTTAACACATATAGAGTAATAGTAGTAACGTTCCTGCCAAATTTCATCATGATATCTTCAACGACTGCCAAATTACAGCTTGCAAAACTTTTAAATTACCTTCTTGTAAAAGTGGGCGGTGCCACGCCCATTGTCCAAAATCTTACTAATTTTCTATTCTGCGTCATAACGTCAACCCATCTACCAAGTTTCGTCGCTTTATCTGTCTTTTGTAATGAGTTATCGCACTTTTTCCGTTTTTCGAAATTTTCGATATTGAAAAAGTGGGCGTGGTTATAGTCCGATATCGTTCATTTTAAATAGCGATCTGAGATGAGTGCTCAGGAACCTACATACCAAATTTCATCAAGATACCTCAAAATTTACTCAAGTTATCGTGTTAACGGACGGACGGACGGACGGACGGACGGACGGACATGGCTCAATCAAATTTTTTTTCGATCCTGATTATTTTGATATATGGAAGTCTATATCTATCTCGATTCCTTTATATATGTACAACCAACCGTTATCCAATCAAACTTAATATACTCTGTGAGCTCTGCTCAACTGAGTATAACAAGTAAGGAAGGTTAAGTTCGGGTGTAACCGAACATTATATACTCAGTTGAGAGCTATGGTAACAACATAAGGGAAAATAACCATGTAGGAAAATGAACCGAGGGAAACCGTGGAATGTGTTTGTATGACATGTGTATCAAATGAAAGAAATTAAAGAGTATTTTATGAGGGAGTGTGCCTTAGTTCTATAGGTGGACGCCGTTTCGAAATATCGCCATAAAGGTGGACCAGGGGTGACTCTAGAATGTTTTTGTATGATATGGGTATCAAATTAAAGGTACTAATTAGGGTTTTAAAACGGAGTGGTGGTTGTTGTATAGGTGGTCGCATTTTCGAGATATCGCCATAAAGGTGGACCAGGGGTGACCCTAGAATTTGTTTGAACAATATGGGTTTCAAAAGAAAGGTGTTAATGAGTATTTTAAAAGGTAGTAATCCTTAGTTCCATAGGTGGACGCCGTTTCGAGATATCGCCACAAAGGTGGAGCAGGGGTGACCCTAGAATTTGTTTGAACAATATGGGTTTCAAAAGAAAGGTGTTAATGAGTATTTTAAAAGGTAGTAATCCTTAGTTCCATAGGTGGACGCCGTTTCGAGATACCGCCATAAAGGTGGACCAGGGGTGACTCTAGAATTCGTTTGTACGATATGGGTATCAAATGAAAAGTGTTAATGAGTATTTTTAAAAGGGAGTGGGCCTTCGTTCTATAGGTGTTCGCCTTTTCGAGATATCGCCATAATGGTGGACCAGGGGGGACTCTAGACTTTGTTTGTACGATATGGGTATCAAATGAAAGGTGTTAATGAGTATTTTTAAAAGAGAGTGGGCCTTCTTTCTATAGGTGTTCGCCTTTTCGAGGTATCGCCATAAAGGTGGACCAGGGGTGACTCTAGAATTTGTTTGTACGATATGGGTATCAAATGAAAAGTGTTAATGAGTATTTTTAAAAGGGAGTGGGCCTTCGTTCTATAGGTGTTCGCCTTTACGAGATATCGTCATAATGGTGGACCAGGGGTGACTCTAGACTTTGTTTTTACGATATGGGTATCAAATGAAAGGTGTTAATGAGTATTTTTAAAAGTGAGTGGGCCTTCTTTCTATAGGTGTTCGCCTTTTCGAGGTATCGCCATAAAGGTGGACCAGGGGTGACTCTAGACTTTGTTTGTACGGTATGGGTATCAAACGAAAGGTGTTACTGAGCATTTTAAGAGGGAGTGGGCATTAGGTCTATAGGTGGACGCCTTTTCGAGATATCGCCATTAGGGTGGGCCAGGGTGACTCTAGAATGTGTTTGTACGATATGGGTATCAAATGAAAGGTGGTAATGAGTATTTTAAAAGGGAGTAATCCTTAGTTCTATAGGTGGACGCCTTTTCGAGATATCGCCATTAGGGTGGGCCAGGTGTGACTCTAGAATGTTTGTACGATATGGGTATCAAACGAAAGGTGTTACTGAGCATTTTAAGAGGGAGTGGGCATTAGGTCTATAGGTGGACGCCTTTTCGAGATATCGCCATTAGGGTGGGCCAGGGGTGACTCTAGAATGTTTGTACGAAATGGGTATCAAACGAAAGGTGTTACTGAGCATTTTAAGAGGGAGTGGACATTAGGTCTATAGGTGGACGCCTTTTCGAGATATCGCCATTAGGGTGGGCCAGGGTGACTCTAGAATGTATTTGTACGATATGGGTATCAAATGAAAGGTGGTAATGAGTATTTTAAAAGAGAGTAATCCTTAGTTCTATAGGTGGACGCCTTTTCGAAATATCGCCATTAGGGTGGGCCAGGTGTGACTCTAGAATGTTTGTACGATATGGGTATCAAACGAAAGCTGTTACTGAGCATTTTAAGAGGGAGTGGGCATTAGGTCTATAGGTGGACGCCTTTTCGAGATATCGCCATTAGGGTGGGCCAGGGGTGACTCTAGAATGTTTGTACGATATGGGTATCCAACGAAAGGTGTTACTGAGCATTTTAAGAGGGAGTGGACACTAGGTCTATAGGTGGACGGCTTTTCGAGATATCGCCATTAGGGTGGGCCAGGGGTGACTCTAGAATGTTTGTACGATATGGGTATCAAACGAAAGGTGTTACTGAGCATTTTAAGAGGGAGGGGGCATTAGGTCTATAGGTGGACGCCTTTTCGAGATATCGCCATTAGGGTGGGACAGGGGTGACTCTGGTATGTTTTTGTACGATATGGATATCAAATTAAAGGTATTAATGAGGGTTTTAAAAGCGAGTGGCCCTTAGATGTATATGTGAAGGCGTTCTCGCGATATCGACCAAAATGTGGACCAGGTGATCCAGAAAATCATCTGTCGGGTACTGCTAATTTATTTATATATGCAATACCACTAACAGTATTCCTGCCAAGATTCCAAGGGCTGTTGATATCGCCTTGTAGAACTTTTTCATTTTCTTCTACTTAATATGGTAGGTGTCACACCCATTTTACAAAGTTTTTTCCAAAGTTATATTTTGCGTCAATAAACCAATCCAGTTACCATGTTTCATCCCTTTTTTCGTATTTGGTATAGAATTATGGCATTTTTTTCATTTTTCGTAATTTTCGATATCGATAAAGTGGGCGTGGTTATGGTCAGATTTCGCCCATTTTTTATACCAAGAAAAAGTGAGCTCAGGTAAGTACGTGGGCTAAGTTTAGTAAAGATATATCGGATTTTGCTCAAGTTATTGTGTTAATGGCCGAGCGGAAGGACAGACGGTGGACTGTGTATAAAAACTGGGCGTGGCTTCCACCGATTTCGCCCATTTTCACAGAGAACAGTTACCGTCATAGAATCTATGCTCCTACCAAATTTGAGAAGGATTGGTAAATTTTTGTTCGACTTATGGCAATAAAAGTATTCTAGACAAACTAAATGAAAATGGGCGGAGCCACGCCCATTTTGAAATTTTCTTTTATTTTTGTATTTTGTTGCATCATGTCATTACTGGAGTTGAATTTTGACTTAATTTACTTATATACAGTAAAGATATTAAATTTTTTGTTAAAATTTGAATTAAAAAAAATTTTTTTTTAAAAAGTGGGCGTGTTCTTCATCCAATTTTGCTAATTTTTATTTAACACATATAGAGTAATAGTAGTAACGTTCCTGCCAAATTTCATCATGATATCTTCAACGACTGCCAAATTACAGCTTGCAAAACTTTTAAATTACCTTCTTGTAAAAGTGGGCGGTGCCACGCCCATTGTCCAAAATCTTACTAATTTTCTATTCTGCGTCATAACGTCAACCCATCTACCAAGTTTCGTCGCTTTATCTGTCTTTTGTAATGAGTTATCGCACTTTTTCCGTTTTTCGAAATTTTCGATATCGAAAAAGTGGGCGTGGTTATAGTCCGATATCGTTCATTTTAAATAGCGATCTGAGATGAGTGCTCAGGAACCTACATACCAAATTTCATCAAGATACCTCAAAATTTACTCAAGTTATCGTGTTAACGGACGGACGGACGGACGGACGGACGGACATGGCTCAATCAAATTTTTTTTCGATCCTGATTATTTTGATATATGGAAGTCTATATCTATCTCGATTCCTTTATATATGTACAACCAACCGTTATCCAATCAAACTTAATATACTCTGTGAGCTCTGCTCAACTGAGTATAAAAAGAGCACTCATTTTAACCGATATTGCTGTTGACGGCACTGCACACCAGTGTTGCCAGAAAAAAATTTCTTTGGGGCTAGAATCTAGAAAAAAAGAGCTAAGTTTCTTCGAGAAAATCCAAAACCCGTTGCTAAAAGTATATGTATATTTTGCAATGTTAGTTTTCACATTTATTTCAAATCAAACTTAATCAAAGTGAAATGAAATGAAATATAAATAATACTGTTTATATAGTTCATTTTATATTTTTTAATAAAAAACCGTATGGCCTCTACTCTACTTTAACCATATACCCTCTACTCGGCTGTTTTTCGTCAACACCATACGTCTCTGGAATTCAATTCCCACTTCAGTAAGAAACTCTCTAAACCAAAACAACTATAGGCAAATTCTTAAAAGTTTTCTTACAGTCATAATATTTAAACGTACCACCAAATGTTCAGAAACCGTAACACACTATTTGCTGTATAACCCTAACCCTGCTTCTTTCCCTTTTCTTTTCTATTTTTCTATTTAAGTTATTTGTTCCGTTAAAATGTCTAACTTAGTCTTAATTTAAAACATACAATTCACATAAATTGTTATAATTCACATAAATTGTTACGCGGTTTGTTGTACGTTAAAGGACTCGTTCTCTTCATGTACTATGGAAGAGAGGTCCCAAAACCGATGGGATCAGCATATGATGGCTGACTACTGCTGGGGAATGCAACGTGATGGTCTTGCCATACCTCATTCACGAAAATCACGTAAACGAAAGTTTTTATGTAAAAAAAAGTTAATAATAGAATAAATAACAAAAAACTTGAATGCGTTTACAACCATTTCAACTATCGTAGGGGTGCGAGTTCGACTCCCACTCCCGGGAGAAAAGGCTTTGAAGAGATTTACAAGGTATAATCGAAACAGCTGTCGCCTTGTCCGTCCTGATGTCACGTTGTTTAAATTTTTCCCAAATTATTAAATAAATTATAAAATTAAAAAATTGCTTCAAATAAATGTTTTCATACATTTAAAAAAAAAAAAAAAAAAAAAAAAAAAAGCAATATGGGCAATCCCCGATTACTAAAAAATCATACAAACAGACAAAATTGGTTAATTCGTTGTAGTTCTATAAATAGAACGAAAACAGCAACAAAAACCAAAGTTTCTTTGAAAACCGCCGTACCAAGCATAGCTTTAACACATAATTGCATACGAAGTATGCAATGTGTAAAAGATTAAAATATGCAAAAAGAAGGCAATTGGGAAATACTTCACAACAGGCATGACGTAGCTGAATGCGTTTACAACCATTTCAACTATCGTAGGGGTGCGAGTTCGACTCCCACTCCCGGGAGAAAAGGCTTTGAAGAGATTTACAAGGTATAATCGAAACAGCTGTCGCCTTGTCCGTCCTGATGTCACGTTGTTTAAATTTTTCCCAAATTATTAAATAAATTATAAAATTAAAAAATTGCTTCAAATAAATGTTTTCATACATTTAAAAAAAAAAAAAAAAAAAGCAATATGGGCAATCCCCGATTACTAAAAAATCATACAAACAGACAAAATTGGTTAATTCGTTGTAGTTCTATAAATAGAACGAAAACAGCAACAAAAACCAAAGTTTCTTTGAAAACCGCCGTACCAAGCATAGCTTTAACACATAATTGCATACGAAGTATGCAATGTGTAAAAGATTAAAATATGCAAAAAGAAGGCAATTGGGAAATACTTCACAACAGGCATGACGTAGCTGAATGCGTTTACAACCATTTCAACTATCGTAGGGTTGCGAGTTCGACTCCCACTCCCGGGAGAAAAGGCTTTGAAGAGATTTACAAGGTATAATCGAAACAGCTGTCGCCTTGTCCGTCCTGATGTCACGTTGTTTAAATTTTTCCCAAATTATTAAATAAATTATAAAATTAAAAAATTGCTTCAAATAAATGTTTTCATACATTAAAAAAAAAAAAAAAAAAAAAGCAATATGGGCAATCCCCGATTACTAAAAAATCAAAAAAACTTTTTTTTTCACAGTAAAAATTTACTAAAATAGAATATATTAGGAAGATCTACGCTAATATAAAAAAGTTATATGTCTTTGAAAACAGAATTAATAGGAGATTGTTCTAAAATAATTTACATATGCACTGGTTGACAAATTATTCGAGAAACCCGTAATTAAAAATGAAAAAATTTAACAAAAAGTTGATATTTTCACATTATTTTTGCAATTTCTCTGACGTTTATGAAGATATGTTAACAACTTGTATACTTGTAGAAGCGGCAAAATGTACTATTTTCAACAACATCAAAACTGTGTTGATATAATAAACAGAAGCATGCTTTAACCTCTTAAAAAGGGGTTCTTGACCCTATCTAGAAAACTGTACGTAGCATTAAAAGAAGTTAGTATACAGTTTTTATCAGGGTACCGAGTACTACCAAATTTGGTTACAAGTAGAGCTACCCCAAAATCACTGTTAACTAGTGTAATTATTGTTAAATAAATAAATAAATAAATAGATAAATAAATCCAAATAAATAAATCCAAATAAATATGTTTTTTTAACTTTTGTTTTGCCATTTGGTGGTAAGGTATTGTTAAAAAGTAAGAAGTATAAAATGTTGGCCGATGAAAATTAATTTATTCAAATTTATGTTGGGACGAGATATGTTTGAAGGGCCTTAGAACCTATGATTTGGCTCAGAAGATGAATTATTATTTTTGCTATACTCATAAATATTTTTTGTGTTCATTAATTCTAAGAAATCGCAATTTATTTCAAAGTCATGACAGCATTAATTCAGCCGTTTAAGACCACTTCTTATTGTCAGAGGCGAATTCAACATAACTAAACTCATTTTGTTTCTGTGTTTGCTTTTAACCAAACTCATGTTTCAAAACGTTCTTGCAACTTCAGCATTACTTAGCGGCAGCACAAAATCGACAAACTTTTGGCATTATACTGTTTAATATCAACCCAAAAACTTAATGTTGAAGTCACATTTTTCCAATTTTGGAGATAAATATTTTTCCACTGGATTTGTAATCTCATTCTTTCATCAGTGCTATACTTGTTTTTTTTTTTTCATTTGTGAAATATGAAAGCCTTTGAGGTTTCACAATTCTCAATGTTTTTTCAACCGAAAAGAAATCTATTTTGCTAAGCGTTTCTATATTATGCGACAAGCATTGCCTTAGTTGCTCTATTAATTTAATTATGAAATCGCGACATATATGTATGTATTACGTATAATTCTTTCAATGAATTCGTCTATACATTTATCTTATTTTTTAACTCGTATATATTCTTCAAAAGTATAAAGAAAATAAGGTACGGGAGACAAAAATTTAGTATAATCTGAAGTTAAAGGGCGAAACTGTTAGAAGGTGACACTATGCTGTTGCACAAGCTGAAAAGCAAATAAATATACGAACTCATGACACGGTTTATCGATTAAAGTTTTTGTTATCAGTTGAGTACCGAGTTGCCACATCATACATAACGAAACAAATAAAATAAAACCTCGACACACATAAAACACATTACAAATTTCACAATACGTATTGCCGAGTTAAATTTGGGGCCAAAAAGGGGCAAACATTTTAAAGAGGGCCAAAAAAAAGAGACAGGGGCTAAACCGGAATTTTTGGAGCTAAACGCAAAAAAAGGCCTAGATCTGACTCCAAAACCACCAAAATGGCAACACTGCTACACACATCCCCATATTTGAAAGTCTCTCCAAAGCGAACCTCGAGATCATGCATTATGCTGCTCAGCTTAAAGAAACAGAAGCAGAAACATCTAAAAGCAGCGTTCTCATTGCGTGGTCAAGTGTTCGTTCCTAAAAGAGACGGGGAAGCGGCGATTCGAGTGAATGATAAAAGAAGTATTGCCGAAATTGTCGGCACAGCTTAAAAAGTTTAGATTATTGTTATTGTATATCAATTAACTTTTGTTCTGTTGTTTATTGCAATCTTGTTATTAAGTTGGCATAAGTTCTCTTCTCTTTCTTCTTTTTAAGCTTCTCTTATTCTTATTGTTCTCTTCTTCTCGCCTCTGATTTGTATGTAATGCAAAATTATAATTGCCATCACCTTCTTCTTATTCCTCTTGATATATTATTCTATTGCTTGTCACTACTTTTTTTCTTTTCGATAACACTTTGTTAATCACTTGAAATGAAATTCTCTCAAATATCTGTTAACCACAAGCTGATGTTAGAGTTATTATGCAAACAGTGGAACGGTCTTAACATTTTTCATTTTAATGCACGCAGCCTTTGCTCTGATAAAATGGATTATGTAAGATACGTATTTGAGCAGTCACTAATAGACATTATCTGTATCTCTGAGACTGGTTCAGTGAACATGTCAATGACCTTCAGTGTTGAATCAACAATTATAATGTGGCGAGAAATGATCGCACGAGGAGGGGTAGCCATATATTACAAGAAATGTCTTGATATTACAAAATCTGAAAACTGCAGTTCAGAATTTATTATTTCCGAGATTTCAGACGGCATAACGAAAATCCTTGTTTCCTGTGTTTATAATCCGAACAAATGCCTGTTTTTAGATGGTTTCTTCATAGAATTATCCGAGTATATTATTGATTATGAAAGTTTTGTTATATGTGGCGATTTTAATGTCAATCTACTTGGCGGCCACCGTGGTGTGATGGTAGCGTGCTCCGCCTACCACACCGTATGCCCTGGGTTCACACCCTGGGCAAAGCAACATCCAAATTTTAGAAATAAGGTTTTTCAATTAGAAGAAAATATTTCTAAGCGGGGTCGCCCCTCGGCAGTGTTTGGCAAGCGCTCCGGGTATTTTTTTGCCATGAAGAGCACTCAGTGAAAACTCATCTGCATTGCAGTTGCCGTTCGGAGTCGGCATAAAACATGTAGGTCCCGTCCGGCCAATTTGTAGGGAAAATCAAGAGGAGCACGACGCAAATTGGAAGAGAAGCTCGGCCTTAGATCTCTTCGGAGGTTATCACGCCTTACATTTATTTATTTATTTACTTTACAGAGATTCTAGTAGTATTAAATTGCGGGATCAAATATCAGCAGCTGGTTTAGCCATTGTTAATGAGGAAATGCCTACCAGATACGCAAGTAATGCTAGACCTACCTTTTAGATTATTTCATTATTTCTGACCATTTTGGACCATGACTTGATTTTTTGTAGTCTTGATGTAGTGTTTGAACGTCCTCATAGTGGTGTTGCTTGTGACTTCCGTTCTGTAAATGTTAGTGCTTTATTTACTGAATGTAATTCTATTTATTGGAATGAATGTTGGAACTATGAGGCTGTAGACACAAAGCTTGAATTCCTCAAATATAATTTGGTTGCCTTCTTTGTTAAACACGTCCCTCTTCGTACACCTAGTGTAGTTAGTGAGTCTTGCCCATTGTTCTATAAAAAAGTACGAGCTGCGATTCAGAAACGCAACAAATTCCATGCCAAATGGAGGAGGTCGAACTGGGATACAACTTGGTTTGAATATAATGTTATAATCCTTCCCTCCCATCTAAGAACCTGTGGAGTAACCTTAAGAAACTGCACATACATGGTAAAAATAATGGTTTATGCGAAATTGACCCTGATTGCCTAAATGAGTTTTTTATACGTTCGGCAACCTGGACCAACGTAACTGTCACTGATGAAATGTGTATGCGTACTGTAGGTGAAAATCCATTTGAGTTCCATTGCATTAGTGAACATGGTGTTGAAAGTGCTATTATGGTCATTAAGTTCGAGGCAGTTGGAAATGATGGGGATACATAAGATTTGTAAAAATTGTACTCCCTTTTATTATAAGTGCTGTGACACATACAATTAACCACTGTTTCACAACTGCCTGCTTTCCGGATGCCTGGAAAAAGGCAGTTATTTTGCCACTACCAAAAAATCCCTTGCGTCCAGCCCTTGTGACTCTAGGTCTATTAGTATCTTACCAACCTTTTCCAAGGTCTGCGGACGTTTGATGGCCAGCGAAATCGCGGTACACATTCAACAAAATAACTTGCTTTCCCAATTGCAGTCTCGATTTAGACCCAAGCATAGTTGCGCTACTGCTTTGCTGAAAAATATAGGCGATATTAGAGTGCCATATGATATTGGAGATCTTATTATTATCTGCCTCTTAGATTCCTTTTTTGGATTCTCTGGATGTTGAACTAAGCTTATATCAAGCTATTTCATGGGAAGATTTCAGCAAGTCAAATGTGTCACTACATCATCACAGTTCAAGCCTATCAAAGCTGGTGTCCCATAGGGATCAATCCTTGGTCCGCTTTTATTTTGTATGTTTGTTAATGATGTGCTTTTTGTTTGCAAATTTGTGAGCATTCATGTGTACGCTGATGACATTCAATTATATATTTCCAGTCGAATTGGTCTCGTAGAAGACTTATGCTCTAAAGTGAATAGCGTTCTATCTGCTATATTTTCCTGGGCTCAGAAGAATGGCTTATGTTTAAATGCAGGTAAATCGTATGCCATGCATATATATAAAAATGAGTTTGATCCCAATATTATCGCGCCGTTTTTCATCGACTACTAACAAAACTTAAAACCTTATAAATAACAAATAATAAGCTAAGCTGTTGTGATCATGTTAATAAATTGGTAAGTAATGTTTATGTAACTTTGCGTAGGTTAAGGATTTCTGCTGTGTTTACGCCACAGGAAACACGTCGAAAACTCGCTATGCAGCTAATTTTACCACATTTTACATATGCGGAACTCGTATACAGCAAACGAGATGTCTCAATAAGGTAAATTTAGCTTTTAACAATGTAACAAGGTATGTATATGGCATAATTCGTTATGCTCATATATTTACATGGCGTGACAAAATTCTGGGCTGCAGCATTATGCAATATCTGGCCGCAAGGAACAGCATCTTTATGTTCAAGTTGTTACAGTTGAAAGCCCCTAAATATTTTTTGAATGACAAGCTGCAACTAGCCAGATCTCAGAGACTTAACAAACTGATAATTCACAGATATAATACACTAACGTCCAACCGACTATTTTCATTAGCGCTGTAAAAATGTGGAACATGATTCCAGAAAATGTTAAAGCTGGACCGAATAGAAGCAACTTCAATACACAATATTTTTGCGACATTGGTAGACTTGCTTCTTAACTACAATCAACTGCTAGTCCTCTCATTTCCAACCTAAATATTCACAACATCAATATTATCTTCTGTTATAGTTTAAAAATTATTACTTTATTAGTATTAAGCTTTATTATACATTCTTTTCTTACTTGTTTTTTTTTTTTGTTGTTTTTATTAGTAACGTAAGATTATTTTATCCGTCTATTGATGTACATATAAAATACTAATAAGTCTTAGTTGTAAATAAATTAATTAAATAAATAAATAAATAAAAATATTTGCAAAATATTTCATGAACCCAATCTTATTTTTTAGAAATTTGGCTTACTATATATTTTATATGCTCATCAGATTTTAATCTATTGTCAATATAAATACCCCAATATTTTATCGTTTTTATCTTTTAAACTTCATTAAACCTTTATTCGTAACGTTAAGTTCCAATTTGTTTGAATCAAGATCTTCCCGCATTTTAGCCACCGAATCAGGTAGACCTTTATCACTGATCGATAATAATGCATTATCGGCAAACAGTTTTTTTTCGGAAGTATTGTAATGCTGGATTTATGGCATTTATATAAGAGTAGCGTCGCTAGAACTCAACATTGTAGAGCACCAATATTTAGTTACTGACATTTTTTCTGATATACTAGAATCAATCAATGTTTGTTGAAACCGATTAGTAAGAAAGTTTTGAAACCAAGTAAACTTGGTGTTTTCATTGCCTATGTTATAGAGTTTTTCTGACATAATAGATCTATCATTCGTTACGAATGCCCTTTTTAGGACATTTATACCGCTACTACATGCATTTTATTGTTAAGGTCTTTTTTGCACCATGATAATACAAAGTTTAAGGCCGTCCTGCATGAGTGTTAAGCTCTAAGGCTAGACTGAATATTCTTTGCTTCCAAGAACATCTGCATACTGTACCCCTTCAAGTCCCCTGATGTTTGTCTCGGAATGACACAAGTAAATGGAAATAAAGGATTTTGACAGAATTAATTATATACGCTTTTATATCTAAATTAATCAGAGTTAATAATACAAGCCAATTCTTACTTACTTAATTGGCGCTTAACCGTCTAAACGGTATTGGCCGAAAAATAAATGTAAGGCGCGATAACCCCCGAAGAGATCTAAGGCCGAGCTTCTCTTCAAATTTGCGTCGTGCTCCTCTTGATTTTCCCTACAAATTGGCCGGACGGGACCTACATGTTTTGTGCCGACTCCGAACGGCGTCTGCAAAGCAGATGAATTTTCACTGAGAGCTTTTCATGGCAGAAATACACTCGGAGCGCTTGCCAAACACTGCCGAAGGGCGACCCCGCTTAGAAAATTTTTCTTCTAATTGAAACACCTTATTTCTAAAATTTTGATATTGCTTTGCCTGGGGTGTGAACCCAGGGCATACGGTGTGGTAGGCGAAGCACGCTACAATCACACCACGGTGGCCGTCACGTTGCAGTATCAACAATATGAGCAAAAAGTATTTCAGGCAAAATTAAAAAGTTGATCTTTTACTTCGTTTGTAATTATATGTTAAAGTTATGCTTGTTGATAAGGCGGTTTCCAAGGAAATTTGGTATTGTTGCTGTTTTTGACCTATTTATAAAACTACAACGAATTAACCAATTTTGTCTATTTGTATGGGTTAATCGGGGATTGCCCGTATTGCTTTAAATGTCTGAAAAGATTTATTTGAAGCAATTTTTAATTTTATAAGTTATTTAAAAACTAGCTTACGGCCGTGGGCTTCAGCCCACTTTTCTATAAAAATATGCAAAAATATATAACACAAATTTTGAACTTATTTTAACGTTGTGCATTTGCGAATTTAGGTATTGCTGAAAACCATAGGATATACAGTATTTTTTCTAATATTATTTGGAGTATAAATAGAAAGATTTTTCGATGAGTCATCTCTGGAGCCGACGACGTATAATTGGCCATGGGTGAAACATGAGTTGGTAAGATTGCCTCCTACTAGAGCTAATAACTGTCCTTGAGCTTTATTGGTAGACATTGCGAAAGCCAACCTAATAAGAAATTGGAGGCGATTAAAATTTAAAGGTATATCTGTCGGTATTAATGGAATCCTTGGTATGAAAACTTTGTTGTTTTCGATATTTTGAATTTTATATAGATATAGAAGATGTAGGTAGATTGAAGTTGACAAAAAATTTTAACCGCGGCATATTACTAAACCTCCAAAAGGAATAACAGCCAATCTCATTTCTGTAGTCAATCTTCAGCTGTTAAAATAACCTAAGTTTGTACGGCAGCCATAGTTCTCAAAAATCCCATTTGTAGAGAAGTTGCCACGCCCCCTTTTCCCCAATTTCACATTTTACTGGAGGTGTTAGGACTTAACGTTATATAGCTCCTTAACAATTTTCACTATCCTACCATTACTACATCAAGAGATATGCAGTATGATATATTCCATTTGTATGGGCGGTTCCACGCCCCTTCTCCCTCACCACAAATTTTCTTGGGGGTGTTAGGGATTGAGCTCATATAATTCCTTACTGAATTTCAATGCTCTAGCATGAGTATGGAGTATCAAAGATCCCATTTGTATGGTAGGTGCCACGCTCCTTTTATATATCGAAATTATTTTTAGCCTATGACCATCCTGGAAGTTTTCTAGTGGGTTGTGCAAATTTGGTTGTGATCGGTCGATCTGGTTAGGATGCAACTCGATTTATACCTACAGACATACATACATACATAATTTGAATTTTATATATATAAATAAAAAATAAATGTAAGGCGCGATAACCTCCGAAGAGACCTAAGGCTGATCTTCTCTTCGAATTTGCGTCGTGCTCCTCTTGATTTTCCCTACAAATTGGCCGGACGGGACCTACATGATTTTTATGCCGACTCCGAACGGCATCTGCAAGGCAGATGAGTTTTCACTGAGAGCTTTTCGTGGCAGAAATACACCCGGAGCGCTTGCCAAACACTGCCGAGGGTCGACCCCGCTTAGAAAAATTTTCTTCTAATTGAAAAACCTTATTTCTAAATGGGTTGCTTTGCCCGGGGTTGGAACCCAGGGCATCCGGTGTGGTAGGCGGAGCACGCTACCATCACACCACGGTAGCCGCCATTTTATATATATATATGGGAACAATTTAAACAACGTGACAACAGGACGGGCAAGGCGGCAGCTGTTTCGATTATACCATGTAAATCTCTTCAAAATCTTGTCTCCCGTGAGTGGTATTTGAACCCGCACTCCTACGATGGTTGAAAGTGTTACAAACGCATTCCCAAATTAACTCATACAAAAAGACAAAATTGGTTAATTCGTTGTAGTTCTAAAAATAGAACAAAAACAGCAACAAAACCGCCTTACCAACAAGCATAACTTTAACATAATTACATACGAAGTATACAGCGTATAAAAGATTAAATATGCAAAGAAGGCAATTGGGAAAAACTTTACAACTACTAAGGCAAGACGTGGCTGAATACGTTTGTAACAATTTCAACCATCGCACAGTGGCGCCTTTCGAGTTTTTTCTTTGCAAAAATCATAACTTTTGAACCAATGAAGATATTGTAAAAATTTAAAATACAAATGAAAGCTAATTACTTGAAGTTTTATTGTGTGAAAGCTCTGAATGTCACAGATACAAGGTGCTTCAAAAAAATTCGTCAAATTCGCAATTTTTTAGAAAAATGCAAAAAAAAATGTTTTTAACAAAAAATAAAAAAATTAAATGAGATTTGTCTTATAATGATGTATTTAAGCATTAAATAAGATAAACTGATGATTTTGATAAGATAGCGTGGCGCTGCCCACTTATGATAAAAAGTTGTATCTAAGTAGTCACGTAATCAATAACTACCAAAATCGATAAACGTATTGTTTCTTTTAAATGGCAATACTCTTATAAAACTCAATGTCCGTTTTTGGTGCCACAATAACAAGGTGCTTCAAAATTCATCGTAAAATTTTACATGTTTTTTTTTTTTTTTTAATATACAAGTCAACTATGTATTTTATTAATAACTAAAAGTTATTGAAAGTGGTTCAATGAAATTTTATTTGAGCTCAAGATTAAATAGCCAACGAATTTTGGAAAAGGGGAGTGGCACTGCCCATTTATGCTAAAAAGTTTGATCTTAGTAACCGCTTTACCAATTTGTACCAAACTCGATAGACGTATTGATTTCTATAAAAATTTAATACTCGTTTGAAGGCGAAATGCCTAAGCTTTAAAATAAATTTGATAAACTTTACAATAACGAAAGTATATATTTATAAATTACTAAGTTAATTAATTCTTTTATTTCAAATAAAAAATTAACTTGTACATAGATATCTTATTTTTCAATAAAGTAACAAAATTGATTAGTAAATCTGTTTTTCATTGTTTTGATAATAAATGAGAAACTTATTTTATCTCAACATAGTCATCGTCAGTGGAACATATATCTAACAAAGCAACCATTTCTGAGCTATACGCATCTGTAAGATCTTTTTGTGTTCTTACATACCTCATAGATTATATGACTAGATCAGAAGAGATAGCTAAGATGTTGAAAAGGTCTTCGTTTTGTCTAACTCGTGATACTTTTCAGGTGTTCATACATCTATATCTTTTGTAGTCCTTGTTCTTAGATTCTTGAGCTTCTTCAGACAATTCTCCTAATGGTAAGCACTGGTACTCTTTTAAATCTTTTCCATGTGCTAAAATTTTATGTACCGTTGGTGTAAGTTTCTTCTCAGGATACTTTTGATGCAGCATCTCTGTAGTTTTAGATGCATATTCTCCAAATCTGGGTCCATTAACTGGTTCATGGCAGTTTAAAATATTTAAAATGACTCTCAATATTTTCGCAATATCTCTATCAACTCCTGTTATGCGAGCAGTCACTTCATCGTTTTCAAAAAATCTTCTTGAGGAGTTACCATCATTTGTATTTCCGTATCCATACTTTGGACAGTCAACTGTAAGGCCAATCTCTTTATAGAATTCAACCTGAATTATTTTTGTTCTCCTGTTTTGTTTATCCTTACATGTTGTATTGTCGTCGAAAACTTCTCCTTGTTGTGGTAGTGTATAAGCCAGCTTCAAAACAAATTCCATACATTTATCCTAGCATGCAAAGGAGATATTCCATACTCATAATTTAGTTCGTCAGTTATTGAATCATCAAGATTTTCAAAGTCCTTTTGGCTCTTCTTACAAATTTGACATTTCATTGTAGATGTCGTATTTGTTATTAATTTCAAAACTTTTCCATTGACCATTGTTAGAAGAAAATCATTGCTTTATTGTAATGACATTCCCCTCTTCAATTTCAATCATTGTTGGTTATAATTTGGCAATTTGATTTTTTATATAACTCACTGTAGCTTTTATGAGTTCCGAAGATTCCTTCTCATATTTAAATAATATCGGGCGGCCAATATAGTTGATGATGGAAGTGGATTTTTCCAATATTCTGAAGCTTCATCTTTTAGTCGTAATGGAATAATAGAAGCCATAAACATATTACTATCTGTAGCTCAATTTCAGCTGATACTTCGGTTATTTTGGGACTTAGAGGAACTGCTTCTTTCTTGGCTTGAGTAATTTTTTTGTATCCAGGTAAAATATCGGCATTACGTTGCAATAATGACTTACGCAATATAATATATTTTTTCTTCGTTAAACCGAGATCTATAAACAGCGCCAAAGCTTCTTCGGGAGTGTATTTCCTAGGTAGGGAATTTGGTGGTGTGGGAATGCTGTTTTTGATCCTCATCAGTCGCACTGGACTTGCTACCGCAACTGCTTCTGTTATATGAGATTTCACGTTTTCTTCGTCTTTTTTATATTTAATAGCCAGTGCTTCTGAAAGATGAGTCGTGGCCATAGCTTTTGTGCTATTAGACAGCTTCATTTTCCTTGTGTAGGTAGAACACTCTTCTATGGGTTTTCTTGGTCTCCCTCTAGTTGGATTGGTTGACGTGCTAGGCGTTTCTTCGTCTAAAAAAGTTTTGTCAGCTAGCCACTTTTCATGCTTACTTAGAAATTTTGAATTGTTACGATAGACGTCCTTCTATTTTCTTTCTATCATAATATATTGTAAACCAATTTTTTCTTCCAGGCCTTCCTTTTCTTTAATGCTTGTTTCACTCGCTAATTCTCTCATAATAGCCTTAACGAAGTCCCGTCTTGACTTTGTAGATTTAAACACCGCAAATAGTTTCGAGTTTTGTAGATACCTATTAGAATTGTCTTCGAGTGTATCTGACTATTAAACTGTGAACAATATTTAGAAATACTATTCACTTTATTTAAGTAAAGAGAATACTTAGTTCCTTAATCTCCAAAAGACGAATGATAATGTGCATTGTATGATGGATTGCTTTATATACCTACTCTAATTATTAAACTTAATTTCAGGTATACAATTCGTAACTAAAAAAACGTATGTTGTTAACAAGTTCCAATAACAAAAACGACCTTACGGCCGTACTGAATTATATATTTATGAATTTAGATAACTGAATATTTCACAAATAACTACTGTTAATTTGACGGACCACATATTTTAACATTTTTTTATTTTTTCCATCAAAGTTTTAAAAAGGGCCTAAAAATAGGCATTTCGAAAAACAGGTATATCCGCCAACTTTTACCAAAAAAAAGACAATTTTTTTTTGTCTCAATCCTAAATTAAATTATCTTTAATAGCTATACAAGAAAACGACAACCGGCCGCCCTCTTTACTCACAAAACCATTTTAAATACAACGAAAAAGAAGAAAAATTTCAAATTTTTCATAATGTTGAAAATTGGTCAACTTTGAACGGCTCTACCTGGTAAACTATAATTTTCTGTGAAAAAAAGTTGTATATTCTTGATCCCAGGAAAATTCTCTATTAGAAACATGTATTAGATTTAGCGATCGCTTTCATGATTTTTTTGATTTTTGCCATGCTTTAACGGCAGAGGCGCCACTGTGCATCGTGGTATAATCGAAACAGCTGTCACCTTGTCCGTCCTGATGTCACGTTGATTAAAATTTTCCCAAATTATTAAATAAATTTTAAAAGTAAAAATTGCTTCAAATAAATGTTTTCATACAATTAAAGCAATACGGGCAATCCCCGATTAACTCTTAAAAAGTTTAAGTTAAAATATATTTTTTGCGTATCTTTCTTGGAGGAGTGTGGCTGCTAATCCGCTGAGAAGAATAATAATACTTCTATGTAATATAGGATTCTTTCATCGCAAGTTTTTTTGCAAACAGATGTAATTCAAATTTAATTTGTTGGGAAAACGCAAACAAAGTTTTATTTTTTCAGAGAGTTTCATTATAAAAATTAGATTTAAAGGCATATATGTCCCCTATTTTGGTACTTTTGCTTATTCTATAAATGTCAGCATTATCTTCTCCGTTGGTTATGCTGGTATATCGAAAAATCTAAAAGAGTCAACATTTTGAATTCAATGTTGAATCAGTTTACAATAAAACGTGCGACATATATGATTACTCTTATGATGAGTACTCGAACCTTTTTAACAAGCTTACATATATTAGCTTCACATCTATGTATGGTTGTTTGTAACTCTCTAGGGTAGGCGCGCAAGGGAGAGTTAGGCCTATATAAGAATAAGAAGATTATGGGTAAGGGGAATAAGGATTTGAAGCGATTTAAACTCAATTCCTATATTTCTTTATAGAAACCGTCGTAAACTCATTATATGATGAATAGACGTTTAATTCCATAGCTAATTAATGTCTTGTTATCATTTAACAAAAGATGTTAATTAAAACCCATATATTCAGCTGGAGTACGTATAAATGCTTAAATTTGTTAATTTGATAGATCAGAAGCTGTTTGCTTAACTGAAAAAAAGTTCAATATACCTCACCGTTCTTTCATAACAAATTAAATTGGTTTCAAGGCGAGTCTTTACCAGATATACCAGATATAACTAGATAGGTGATGTTATTTGAAGCGATTTAAACTCGCTTTCTATATTTCTATAGAAACCGTCTTAAACTCATTAAGATTTAGGAATATTTTAACGATGAATATACATATGTTTAAGTCTATAGCTAATTAATGTCTTAATATCATTTAATAAAAGATGTTAATTAAAGCCTATATATTTAGCTGGAATACGTATAAATGTCTTAAATTTGTTGATTTGGTAGATCAGAAGCTGTTTGTTTAACTGAAAAAAAGTTCAATACACCTCACCGTTTTTTCATAACAAATTAAATAGGTTTCAAGGCGAGTCTTTACCAGATATACCAGATATAACCAGATATGTGCTGTTATTTGAAGCGATTTAAACTCGCTTTCTACATTTCTATAGAAACCGTCTTAAACTCATTAAGATTTAGGAATATTTTAACGATGAATATATGTTTAAGTCTATAGCTAATTAACGTCTTAATATCATTTAACAAAAGATGTTAATTAAAGCCTATATATTTAGCTGGAATACGCATAAATGTCTTAAATTTGTTGATTTGGTAGATCGGAAGCTGTTTGTTTAACTGAAAAAAAAGTTCAATACACCTCACCGTTTTTTCATAACAAATTAAATAGGTTTCAAGGCTAGTCTTTACCAGATATACCAGATATAACCAGGTAGGTGCTGTTATTTGAAGCGATTAAAACTCCTTTTCTATATTTCTATAGAAACCGTCTTAAACTCATTAAGATTTAGGAATATGTGAACGATGAATATATGTTTAAGTCTATAGCTAATTAACGTCTTAATATCATTTAACAAAAGATGTTAATTAAAGCCTATATATTTAGCTGGAATACGCATAAATGTCTTAAATTTGTTGATTTGGTAGATCGGAAGCTGTTTGTTTAACTGAAAAAAAAGTTCAATACACCTCACCGTTTTTTCATAACAAATTAAATAGGTTTCAAGGCTAGTCTTTACCAGATATACCAGATATAACCAGATAGGTGCTGTTATTTGAAGCGATTAAAACTCCTTTTCTATATTTCTATAGAAACCGTCTTAAACTCATTAAGATTTAGGAATATGTGAACGATGAATATATGTTTAAGTCTATAGCTAATTAACGTCTTAATATCATTTAACAAAAGATGTTAATTAAAGCCTATATATTTAGCTGGAATACGCATAAATGTCTTAAATTTGTTGATTTGGTAGATCGGAAGCTGTTTGTTTAACTGAAAAAAAAGTTCAATACACCTCACCGTTTTTTCATAACAAATTAAATAGGTTTCAAGGCTAGTCTTTACCAGATATACCAGATATAACCAGGTAGGCGCTGTTATTTGAAGCGATTAAAACTCCTTTTCTATATTTCTATAGAAACCGTCTTAAACTCATTAAGATTTAGGAATATGTGAACGATGAATATATGTTTAAGTCTATAGCTAATTAACGTCTTAATATCATTTAACAAAAGATGTTAATTAAAGCCTATATATTTAGCTGGAATACGCATAAATGTCTTAAATTTGTTGATTTGGTAGATCGGAAGCTGTTTGTTTAACTGAAAAAAAAGTTCAATACACCTCACCGTTTTTTCATAACAAATTAAATAGGTTTCAAGGCTAGTCTTTACCAGATATACCAGATATAACCAGGTAGGCGCTGTTATTTGAAGCGATTTAAACTCCTTTTCTATATTTCTATAGAAACCGTCTTAAACTCATTAAGATTTAGGAACATGTGAACGATGAATATATGTTTAAGTCTATAGCTAATTAATGTCTTAATATCATTTAACAAAAGATGTTAATTAAAGCCTATATATTTAGCTGGAATACGTATAAATGTCTTAAATTTGTTGATTTGGTAAATCAGAAGCTGTTTGTTTAACTGAAAAAAAAGTTCAATACACCTCACCGTTTTTTCATAACAAATTAAATAGGTTTCAAGGCTAGTCTTTACCAGATATACCAGATATAACCAGGTAGGCGCTGTTATTTGAAGCGATTTAAACTCCTTTTCTATATTTCTATAGAAACCGTCTTAAACTCATTAAGATTTAGGAACATGTGAACGATGAATATATGTTTAAGTCTATAGCTAATTAACGTCTTAATATCATTTAACAAAAGATGTTAATTAAAGCCTATATATTTAGCTGGAATACGCATAAATGTCTTAAATTTGTTGATTTGGTAGATCGGAAGCTGTTTGTTTAACTGAAAAAAAAGTTCAATACACCTCACCGTTTTTTCATAACAAATTAAATAGGTTTCAAGGCTAGTCTTTACCAGATATACCAGATATAACCAGGTAGGCGCTGTTATTTGAAGCGATTTAAACTCCTTTTCTATATTTCTATAGAAACCGTCTTAAACTCATTAAGATTTAGGAACATGTGAACGATGAATATATGTTTAAGTCTATAGCTAATTAATGTCTTAATATCATTTAACAAAAGATGTTAATTAAAGCCTATATATTTAGCTGGAATACGTATAAATGTCTTAAATTTGTTGATTTGGTAAATCAGAAGCTGTTTGTTTAACTGAAAAAAAAGTTCAATACACCTCACCGTTTTTTCATAACAAATTAAATAGGTTTCAAGGCGAGTCTTTACCAGATATACCAGATATAACCAGATATGTGCTGTTATTTGAAGCGATTTAAACTCGCTTTCTACATTTCTATAGAAACCGTCTTAAACTCATTAAGATTTAGGAATATTTTAACGATGAATATATGTTTAGGTCTATAGCTAATTAACGTCTTAATATCATTTAACAAAAGATGTTAATTAAAGCCTATATATTTAGCTGAAATACGCATAAATGTCTTAAATTTGTTGTTTTGGTAGATTGGAAGCAGCTGTTTGTTTAACTGAAAAAAAAGTTCAATACACCTCACCGTTTTTTCATAACAAATTAAATAGGTTTCAAGGCGAGTCTTTACCAGATATACCAGATATAACCAGATAGGTGCTGTTATTTGAAGCGCTTAAAACTCCTTTTCTATATTTCTATAGAAACCGTCTTAAACTCATTAAGATTTAGGAACATGTGAACGATGAATGTATGTTTAAGTCTATAGCTAATTAATGTCTTAATATCATTTAACAAAAGATGTTAATTAAAGCCTATATATTTAGCTGGAATACGTATAAATGTCTTAAATTTGTTGATTTGGTAAATCAGAAGCTGTTTGTTTAACTGAAAAAAAAGTTCAATACACCTCACCGTTTTTTCATAACAAATTAAATAGGTTTCAAGGCGAGTCTTTACCAGATATACCAGATATAACCAGATATGTGCTGTTATTTGAAGCGATTTAAACTCGCTTTCTACATTTCTATAGAAACCGTCTTAAACTCATTAAGATTTAGGAATATTTTAACGATGAATATATGTTTAAGTCTATAGCTAATTAACGTCTTAATATCATTTAACAAAAGATGTTAATTAAAGCCTATATATTTAGCTGGAATACGCATAAATGTCTTAAATTTGTTGATTTGGTAGATCGGAAGCTGTTTGTTTAACTGAAAAAAAAGTTCAATACACCTCACCGTTTTTTCATAACAAATTAAATAGGTTTCAAGGCGAGTCTTTACCAGATATACCAGATATAACCAGATAGGTGCTGTTATTTGAAGCGCTTAAAACTCCTTTTCTATATTTCTATAGAAACCGTCTTTAAACTCATTAAGATTTAGGAACATGTGAACGATGAATATATGTTTAAGTCTATAGCTAATTAACGTCTTAATATCATTTAACAAAAAATGTTAATTAAAGCCTATATATTTAGCTGGAATACGCATAAATGTCTTAAATTTGTTGATTTGGTAGATCGGAAGCTGTTTGTTTAACTGAAAAAAAAGTTCAATACACCTCACCGTTTTTTCATAACAAATTAAATAGGTTTCAAGGCGAGTCTTTACCAGATATACCAGATATAACCAGATAGGTGCTGTTATTTGAAGCGCTTAAAACTCCTTTTCTATATTTCCATAGAAACCGTCTTAAACTCATTAAGATTTAGGAACATGTGAACGATGAATATATGTTTAAGTCTATAGCTAATTAACGTCTTAATATCATTTAACAAAAAATGTTAATTAAAGCCTATATATTTAGCTGGAATACGCATAAATGTCTTAAATTTGTTGATTTGGTAGATCGGAAGCTGTTTGTTTAACTGAAAAAAAAGTTCAAAACACCTCACCGTTTTTTCATAACAAATTAAATAGGTTTCAAGGCTAGTCTTTAACAGATATACCAGATATAACCAGGTAGGCACTGTTATTTGAAGCGATTTAAACTCCTTTTCTATATTTCTATAGAAACCGTCTTAAACTCATTAAGATTTAGGAACATGTGAACGATGAATATATGTTTAAGTCTATAGCTAATTAACGTCTTAATATCATTTAACAAAAAATGTTAATTAAAGCCTATATATTTAGCTGGAATACGCATAAATGTCTTAAATTTGTTGATTTGGTAGATCGGAAGCTGTTTGTTTAACTGAAAAAAAAGTTCAATACACCTCACCGTTTTTTCATAACAAATTAAATAGGTTTCAAGGCTAGTCTTTACCAGATATACCAGATATAACCAGGTAGGCACTGTTATTTGAAGCGATTTAAACTCCTTTTCTATATTTCTATAGAAACCGTCTTAAACTCATTAAGATTTAGGAACATGTGAACGATGAATATATGTTTAAGTCTATAGCTAATTAACGTCTTAATATCATTTAACAAAAAATGTTAATTAAAGCCTATATATTTAGCTGAAATACGCATAAATGTCTTAAATTTGTTGATTTGGTAGATCGGAAGCTGTTTGTTTAACTGAAAAAAAAGTTCAATACACCTCACCGTTTTTTCATAACAAATTAAATAGGTTTCAAGGCTAGTCTTTACCAGATATACCAGATATAACCAGGTAGGCACTGTTATTTGAAGCGATTTAAACTCCTTTTCTATATTTCTATAGAAACCGTCTTAAACTCATTAAGATTTAGGAACATGTGAACGATGAATATATGTTTAAGTCTATAGCTAATTAACGTCTTAATATCATTTAACAAAAAATGTTAATTAAAGCCTATATATTTAGCTGGAATACGCATAAATGTCTTAAATTTGTTGATTTGGTAGATCGGAAGCTGTTTGTTTAACTGAAAAAAAAGTTCAATACACCTCACCGTTTTTTCATTACAAATTAAATAGGTTTCAAGGCTAGTCTTTACCAGATATACCAGATATAACCAGGTAGGCACTGTTATTTGAAGCGATTTAAACTCCTTTTCTATATTTCTATAGAAACCGTCTTAAACTCATTAAGATTTAGGAACATGTGAACGATGAATATATGTTTAAGTCTATAGCTAATTAACGTCTTAATATCATTTAACAAAAAATGTTAATTAAAGCCTATATATTTAGCTGGAATACGCATAAATGTCTTAAATTTGTTGATTTGGTAGATCGGAAGCTGTTTGTTTAACTGAAAAAAAAGTTCAATACACCTCACCGTTTTTTCATAACAAATTAAATAGGTTTCAAGGCTAGTCTTTACCAGATATACCAGATATAACCAGGTAGGCACTGTTATTTGAAGCGATTTAAACTCCTTTTCTATATTTCTATAGAAACCGTCTTAAACTCATTAAGATTTAGGAACATGTGAACGATGAATATATGTTTAAGTCTATAGCTAATTAACGTCTTAATATCATTTAACAAAAAATGTTAATTAAAGCCTATATATTTAGCTGGAATACGCATAAATGTCTTAAATTTGTTGATTTGGTAGATCGGAAGCTGTTTGTTTAACTGAAAAAAAAGTTCAATACACCTCACCGTTTTTTCATAACAAATTAAATAGGTTTCAAGGCTAGTCTTTACCAGATATACCAGATATAACCAGGTAGGCACTGTTATTTGAAGCGATTTAAACTCCTTTTCTATATTTCTATAGAAACCGTCTTAAACTCATTAAGATTTAGGAACATGTGAACGATGAATATATGTTTAAGTCTATAGCTAATTAACGTCTTAATATCATTTAACAAAAAATGTTAATTAAAGCCTATATATTTAGCTGAAATACGCATAAATGTCTTAAATTTGTTGATTTGGTAGATCGGAAGCTGTTTGTTTAACTGAAAAAAAAGTTCAATACACCTCACCGTTTTTTCATAACAAATTAAATAGGTTTCAAGGCTAGTCTTTACCAGATATACCAGATATAACCAGGTAAACGCTGTTATTTGAAGCGATTTAAACTCCTTTTCTATATTTCTATAGAAACCGTCTTAAACTCATTAAGATTTAGGAATATTTTAACGATGAATATATGTTTAAGTCTATAGCTAATTAACGTCTTAATATCATTTAACAAAAGATGTTAATTAAAGCCTATATATTTAGCTGGAATACGCATAAATGTCTTAAATTTGTTGATTTGGTAGATCGGAAGCTGTTTGTTTAACTGAAAAAAAAGTTCAAAACACCTCACCGTTTTTTCATAACAAATTAAATAGGTTTCAAGGCGAGTCTTTACCAGATATACCAGATATAACCAGATAGGTGCTGTTATTTGAAGCGCTTAAAACTCCTTTTCTATATTTCTATAGAAACCGTCTTAAACTCATTAAGATTTAGGAATATTTTAACGATGAATATATGTTTAAGTCTATAGCTAATTAATGTCTTAATATCATTTAACAAAAGATGTTAATTATAGCCTATATATTTAGCTGGAATACGTATAAATGTCTTAAATTTGTTGATTTGGTAAATCAGAAGCTGTTTGTTTAACTGAAAAAAAAGTTCAATATACCTCACAGTTTTTTCATAACAAATTAAATAAGTTTCAAGGCGAGTCTTTACCAGATATACCAGATATAACCAGATAGGTGCTGTTATTTGAAGCGCTTAAAACTCCTTTTCTATATTTCTATAGAAACCGTCTTAAACTCATTAAGATTTAGGAATATTTTAACGATGAATATATGTTTAAGTCTATAGCTAATTAACGTCTTAATATCATTTAACAAAATATGTTAATTAAAGCCTATATATTTAGCTGGAATACGCATAAATGTCTTAAATTTGTTGATTTGGTAAATCGGAAGCTGTTTGTTTAACTGAAAAAAAAGTTCAATACACCTCACCGTTTTTTCATAACAAATTAAATAGGTTTCAAGGCGAGTCTTTACCAGATATACCAGATATAACCAGATAGGTGCTGTTATTTGAAGCGCTTAAAACTCCTTTTCTATATTTCTATAGAAACCGTCTTAAACTCATTAAGATTTAGGAATATTTTAACGATGAATATATGTTTAAGTCTATAGCTAATTAATGTCTTAATATCATTTAACAAAAGATGTTAATTAAAGCCTATATATTTAGCTGGAATACGTATAAATGTCATAAATTTGTTGATTTGGTAAATCAGAAGCTGTTTGTTTAACTGAAAAAAAAGTTCAATACACCTCACCGTTTTTTCATAACAAATTAAATAGGTTTCAAGGCGAGTCTTTACCAGATATACCAGATATAACCAGATAGGTGCTGTTATTTGAAGCGCTTAAAACTCCTTTTCTATATTTCTATAGAAACCGTCTTAAACTCATTAAGATCTAGGAATATGTGAACGATGAATATATGTTTAAGTCTATAGCTAATTAATGTCTTAATATCATTTAACAAAAGATGTTAATTAAAGCCTATATATTTAGCTGGAATACGTATAAATGTCTTAAATTTGTTGATTTGGTAGATCAGAAGCTGTTTGCTTAACTGAAAAAAAAGTTCAATACACCTCACCGTTTTTTCATAACAAATTAAATAGGTTTCAAGGCGAGTCTTTACCAGATATACCAGATATAACCAGATAGGTGCTGTTATTTGAAGCGATTTAAACTCGCTTTCTATATTTCTATAGAAACCGTCTTAAACTCATTAAGATCTAGGAATATGTGAACGATGAATATATGTTTAAGTCTATAGCTAATTAATGTCTTAATATCATTTAACAAAAGATGTTAATTAAAGCCTATATATTTAGCTGGAAACGTATAAATGTCTTAAATTTGTTGATTTGGTAAATCAGAAGCTGTTTGTTTAACTGAAAAAAAAGTTCAATACACCTCACCGTTTTTTCATAACAAATTAAATAGGTTTCAAGGCGAGTCTTTACCTGATATACCAGATATAACCAGATAGGTTCTGTTATTTGAAGCGATTTAAACTCGCTTTCTATATTTCTATAGAAACTGTCTTAAACTCATTAAGATCTAGGAATATGTGAACGATGAATATATGTTTAAGTCTATAGCTAATTAATGTCTTAATATCATTTAACAAAAGATGTTAATTAAAGCCTATATATTTAGCTGGAATACGTATAAATGTCTTAAATTTGTTGATTTGGTAAATCAAAAGCTGTTTGTTTAACTGAAAAAAAAGTTCAATACACCTCACCGTTTTTTCATAACAAATTAAATAGGTTTCAAGGCGAGTCTTTACCTGATATACCAGATATAACCAGATAGGTTCTGTTATTTTAAGCGATTTAAACTCGCTTTCTATATTTCTATAGAAACCGTCTTAAACTCATTAAGATCTAGGAATATGTGAACGATGAATATATGTTTAAGTCTATAGCTAATTAATGTCTTAATATCATTTAACAAAAGATGTTAATTAAAGCCTATATATTTAGCTGGAATACGTATAAATGTCTTAAATTTGTTGATTTGGTAGATCAGAAGCTGTTTGCTTAACTGAAAAAAAAGTTCAATACACCTCACCGTTTTTTCATAACAAATTAAATAGGTTTCAAGGCGAGTCTTTACCTGATATACCAGATATAACCAGATAGGTTCTGTTATTTGAAGCGATTTAAACTCGCTTTCTATATTTCTATGGAAACCGTCTTAAACTCATTAAGATCTAGGAATATGTGAACGATGAATATATGTTTAAGTCTATAGCTAATTAATGTCTTAATATCATTTAACAAAAGATGTTAATTAAAGCCTATATATTTAGCTGGAATACACATAAATGTCTTAAATTTGTTGATTTGGTAGATCAGAAGCTGTTTGCTTAACTGAAAAAAAAGTTCAATACACCTCACCGTTTTTTCATAACAAATTAAATAGGTTTCAAGGCGAGTCTTTACCAGATATACCAGATATAACCAGATAGGTGCTGTTATTTGAAGCGATTTAAACTCGCTTTCTATATTTCTATAAGTGGTGGGATTATTTTCGAATTATATTCGAATAAACGAATAAATTTATTCGTTTCAAATAATTCGAATAATATTTATTCGAACTTTTTATTCGTTTATTCGCTTCTATTTATTCGAATTCCTTTCTTTATTATTCGAATAGTGCGTACTATGTTTTGGTTTGTATAAACATCTAATTGGATACGATTAAAAAAATATTTTTACATGTCATTGTCAACATTTTTTGCGAAGTCTGATGATTCAAAAGTCAATGTTAACTTAATTGAAAACTTTGGAAAAAAAATTCCTAAAATAAAGTTTGAAGCAATCCATTTTAAACGTAACAAAATTCTAGTCGAACTAGGGCCTAGTTCCAAAAACGACTGCCTGTCTGTTCTTGCCATTCCTTAAAGTTTTGATTGTCCTTGAACGCGTTAAACGCTGTAATATAAATACCCAAATGTGCATATAAGCATATTCTAACATATGTACCTGTTGTATTCTTGCAGATTCCTTTCAAATCAGATTCATATACAAGTGCATATGGGTTTCTCTATATAGGTATACATAGGTAGATATGTAAATTCAAGAAACTGCGCAAGGGGTGATATGAAATAAAAATCCCACTTACAACATATATACTTACATACGTCTGTATGTACATGCCAAACAAAAATCCCTACCATATTAATCTTATTCAAATACATGTACATTTCTGTACACACTTGTTTACTAATAAACAAAGTTCTATGATCAGTACAGTGGATAACGACCCCGATATTTCTAGCTTAAGACTCAAGAACAACGTTGGTTACGTAAATATAACTAAATAAATGAATGTTGACAAAGCAACCCCAAACAAACAAAAATATATGCACATATGCATCTATACACACATAAATATATGTATGTATACATACATCTGCATGCTCATATGTACAAGCGATGAGCGTAAGATAAACATATTTTTTTTTATTTTACTATTCGAAGTATTCGAATCGTACGCACTGGCGAATAAAAGAGTTTATTATTCGAATAATTTTTATTCGAATAGTCCCACCCCTAATTTCTATAGAAATGGTCTTAAGCTCATAAGATTTAGGAATATGTGAAAGATGAATAGACGTTTAATACTATTTTCACACAGACGGCTTATTGAATAATAAAGGCATTTTTCTACATTAAGACTCTTATTGAGCTCAATCTTCCCTACAAAATTCGAATCTATTATTATTTCATTAGTAGCTAATCGAATGCCTAATGAAGTCAAAAGCACAATGCAACTCTGTTGGCAGCGTTCCGATTCCGTTTCCGCTTCTTAGTTTTTGGTGTGTTCAGTGCTTAAAAATGTCATTTGTCAAAGCAAATGTCATTGTCTGCATGGCGGAACGATACAAGGTGGCCGCATCGAACAGCTGATTATAACCTTTTTTATTTGATTTGATACATCAACTACCGGCGCAGTACGATTTTGACATTTGTCCATTGAATTTACAAGTACATGGAATTTTTTTTGTTTGTAGGTATGTCACCATGCTCCCACCTTGTATCGTTCCGCCATGATTGAGCAGTTACTTCTGTGTGAAAGCAAAAAATTTACGATTTCATTAGCAGGTTAAATGAGATCATTAAGTTTCTGTGTGAAAACAGTATAAGATAAACAGAATTTTTTTATACTCAGTTGAGCAGAGCTCACAGAGTATATTAACTTTGATTGCATAACGGTTGGTTGTACAGGTATAAAGGAATCGAGATAGATATAGACTTCCATATATCAAAATCATCAGTATCGAAAAAAAATTCGATTGAGCCATGTCCGTCCGTCCGTCCGTCCGTCTGTCCGTTAACACGACAACTTGAGTAAATTTTGAGGTATCTTGATGAAATTTGGTATGTAGGTTCCTGGGCACTCATCTCAGATCGCTATTTAAAATGAACGATATCGGACAATAACCACGCCCACTTTTTCGATATCGAAAATTTCGAAAAATCGAAAAAGTGCGATAATTCATTACCAAATACGCATTAAGCGATGAAACTGGGTGGGTGAGTTGAGCTTATGATGCAGAATAGAAAACTAGTAAAATTTTGGACAATGGGCGTGGCACCGCCCACTTTTAAATGAAGGTAATTTAGAAGTTTTGCAAGCTGTAATTTGGAAGTCGTTGAAGATATCATGATGAAATTTGGCAGGAACGTTACTCTTATTACTTTATGTCTGCTTAATAAAAATTAGCAAAATCGGAGAACGACCACGCCCACTTTTTAAAAAAAATTTTTTTTAAATTCCAATTTTAAAAGAAAAGTTAATATCTTTACAGCATATAAGTAAATTATGCCATCATTCAACTCCAGTAATGATATGGGGCAACAAAATACAAAAGTAAAAGGAAATTTCAAAATGGGCGTGGCTCCGCCCTTTTTCATTTAATTTGTCTAGGATGCTTTTAATGCCATAAGTCGAACAAAAATTAACCAATCCTTGTGAAATTTGGTAGAGGCTTAGCTTCTAGGACGATAACTGTTTTCTGTGAAAAAGGGCGAAATCGGTTGAAGCCACGCCCAGTTTTTATACATAGTCGACCGTCTGTCCTTCCGCTCGGCCGTTAACACGATAACTTGAGCAAAAATCGATATATCTTTACTAAACTCAGTTCAGGTACTTATCTGATCTCACTTTGTATTGGTGTAAAAAATGGCCGAAATCCACACTTTTTCGATATCGAAAATTACGAAAAATGGAAAAAAATGCCATAATTATATACCAAATACGAAAAAAGGGATGAAACATGGTAATTGTATTGCTCTATTGACGCAAAATATAACTTTAGAAAAAAACTTGGTAAAATGGGTGTGACACCTACCATATTAAGTAGAAGAAAATGAAAAAGTTTTGCAGGGCGAAATCAAAAGCCGTTGGAATCTTGGAAGGAATACTGTACGTGGTATTAGATATATAAATAAATTAGCGGTACCCGACAGATGATGTTCTGGATCACCCTGGTCCACATTTTGGTAGATATCTCGAAAACGCCTTCACATATACAACTAAGGGCCACTCCCTTTTAAAACCCTCATTAATACCTTTAATTTGATACCCATATCGTACAAACACATTCTAGAGTCACCCCTGGTCCACGTTTATGGCGATATATCGAAAAGGCGTCCACATATAGAACTAAGGCCCACTCCTTTTTAAAATACTCATTAACACCTTTCATTTGATACCCATATCGTACAAATAAATTCTAGAGTCACCCCTGGTCCACCTTTATGTCGATATCTCGAAAAGACGTTCACCTATAGAACTAAGGCCCACGCCTTTTTAAAATACTCATTAACACCTTTCATTTGATACCCATATCGTACAAAAAAATTCTAGAGTCACCCCTGGCCCACCTTTATGGCGATATCTCGAAAAGGCATCCACCTATAGAACTAAGGCCCACTCCCTTTTAAAATACTCTTTAACACCTTTCATTTGATACCCATATCGTATAAACAAATTCTAGAGTCACCCCTGGTCCACCTTTATGTCGATATCTCGAAAGGGCGTCCACCTATAGAACTAAGGCCCGCGCTCTTTTAAAATACTCATTAACACCTTTCATTTGATACCCATATCGTACAAACAAATTCTAGAGTCACCCCTGGTCCACCTTTATGGCGATATCTCGAAAAGGTGTCCACCTATAGAACTAAGGCCCACACCCTTTTAAAACACTCATTAACACCTTTCATTTGATACCCATATCGTATAAACAAATTATAGAGTCACCCCTGGTCCACCTTTATGTCGATATCTCGAAAGGGCGTCCACCTATAGAAGTAAGGCCCGCGCCCTTTTAAAATACTCATTAACACCTTTCATTTGATACCCATATCGTACAAACAAATTCTAGAGTCACCCCTGGTCCACCTTTATGTCGATATCTCGAAAAGGCGTCCACCTATAGGACTAAGGCCCACTCCCTTTTAAAATACTCTTTAACACCTTTCATTTGATACCCATATCGTATAAACAAACTCTAGAGTTACCCCTGGTCCACCTTTATGTCGATATCTCGAAAGGGCGTCCACCTATAGAACTAAGGCCCGCGCCCTTTTAAAATACTCATTAACACCTTTCATTTGATACGCATATCGTACAAACAAATTCTAGAGTCACCCCTGGTCCACCCTTATGGCGATATCTCGAAAAGGCGTCCACCTATAGAACTAAGGCACACACCCTTTTAAAATACTCCTTACCACCTTTCATTTGATACCAATATCGTATAAACAAATTCTAGAGTCACCCCTGGTCCACCTTTATGTCGATATCTCGAAAGGGCGTCCACCTATAGAACTAAGGCCCGAGCCCTTTTAAAATACTCATTAACACCTTTCATTTGATACCCATATCGTACAAACAAATTCTAGAGTCACCCCTGGCCCACCTTTATGGCGATATCTCGAAAAGGCATCCACCTATAGAACTAAGGCCCACTCCCTTTTAAAATACTCATTAACACCTTTCATTTGATACCCATATCGTACAAACAAATTCTAGAGTCACCCCTGGTCTACCTTTATGGAGATATCTCGAAAAGGCGTCCACCTATAGAACTAAGGCCCACTCCCTTTTAAAATACTCATTAACACCTTTCATTTGATACCCATATCGTACAAACAAATTCTAGAGTCACCCCTGGTCTACCTTTATGGAGATATCTCGAAAAGGCGTCCACCTATAGAACTAAGACCCACGCCCTTTTAAAATACTCATTAACACCTTTCATTTGATACCCATATCGTACAAACAAATTCTAGAGTCACCCCTGGTCCACCTTTATGGCGATATCTCGAAAAGGCATCCACCTATAGAACTAAGGCCCACTCCCTTTTAAAATACTTATTAACACCTTTCATTTGATACCCATATATCACAAACAAATTCTAGAGTCACCCCTGGTCTACCTTTATGGAGATATCTCGAAAAGGCGTCCACCTATAGAACTAAGACCCGCGCCCTTTTAAAATACTCATTAACACCTTTCATTTGATACCCATATCGTACAAACAAATTCTAGAGTCACCCCTGGCCCACCTTTATGGCGATATCTCGAAAAGGCATCCACCTATAGAACTAAGGCCCACTCCCTTTTAAAATACTCATTAACACCTTTCATTTGATACCCATATCGTACAAACAAATTCTAGAGTCACCCCTGGTCTACCTTTATGGAGATATCTCGAAAAGGCGTCCACCTATAGAACTAAGACCCACGCCCTTTTAAAATACTCATTAACACCTTTCATTTGATACCCATATCGTACAAACAAATTCTAGAGTCACCCCTGGTCCACCTTTATGGCGATATCTCGAAAAGGCGTCCACCTATAGAACTAAGGCCCACACCCTTTTAAAATACTCATTAGCACCTTTCATTTGATACCCATATTGTACAAACGCATTCTAGAGTCACCCCTGGTCCACGTTTATGGCGATATCCCGAAAAGGCGTCCACCCATAGAACAAAGGCCCACTCCCTTTTAAAACACTTATTACACTTTTCGTTTGACACCCATATTGTACAAACGCATTCTAGAGTCAACCCAGGTCCACTTTTATAACGATATTCCGAAAAGGCGTCCACCTATAGAACTAAGGCCCACTCCTTTCTAAAATACTCATTAACACCTTTCATTTGATACCCATATAGTACAAACAAATTCTAGAGTCACCCCTGGTCCACGTTTATGGCGATATCTCGAAAAGGCGTCCACCTTTAGAACTAAGGCCCACGCCCTTTTAAAATACTCATTAACACCTTTCATTTGATACCCATATCGTACAAACAAATTCTAGAGTCAGCCCTGGTCCACCTTTATGGCGATATCTCGAAAAGGTGTCCACCTATAGAACTATGGCCCACTCCCTCTTAAAATACTCTTTAATACCTGCCATTTGATACGCATGTCATACAAACACATTCCAGGGTTACCCTAGGTTAATTTTCCTACATGGTGATTTTACCTTATTTTGTCTCCATAGCCGTCAACTGAGTATGTAATGTTCGGTTACACCCGAACTTAGCCTTCCTTACTTGTTTATACTCAATTGAGCAGAGCTCACAGAGTATATTAACTTTGATTGGATAACGGTTGGTTGTACATATATAAAGGAATCGAGATAGATATAGACTTCCATATATCAAAATCATCAGTATCGAAAAAAAATTTGATTAAGCCATGTCCGTCCGTCTGTCCGTTAACACGATAACTTGAGTAAATTTTGAGATATCTTGACGAAATTTGGTATGTAGGTTCCTGGGCGCTCATCTCAGATCGCTACTTAAAATGAACGATATCGGACTATAACTACGCCCACTTTTTCGATATCGAAAATTTCGAAAAATCGTAAAATTGCGATAATTCATTGCCAAAGAGGGATAAAGCGATGAAACTTGGCAGGTGGGTTGTACTTATGACGCAGAATAGAAAATAAGTAAAATTTTGGACAATGGGCGTGGCACCGCCCTCTTTTAAAAGAAGGTAATTTAGAAGTTTTGCAAGCTGTAATTTGGCAGTCGTTGAAGATATCATGATGAAATTTGGCAGGAACGTTACTCCTATTACTGTATGTATGCTTAATAAAAATTAGCAAAATCGGAGAACGGCCACGCCCACTTTTAAAAAAAAATTTTTTTTTAAGTGAAATTTTTACAAAAAATTTAATATCTTTACAGTATATAAGTAAATTATGTCCACATTCAACTCCAGTAATGATATGGTGCAACAAAATACAAAAATAAAAGAAAGTTTCAAAATGTGCGTGGCTCCGCCCTTTTTCATTTAATTTGTCTAGAATACTTTTAATGCCATAAGACGAAAAAAAATTGACCAATCCTTTTGAAATTTGGTGGGGGCATAGATTCTGTGACGATTTCTGTGAAAATAGGCGAAATCGGCTGAAGCCACGCCCAGTTTTTATACACAGTCGACAGTCTGTCCTTCCGCTCGGTCGTTAACACGATAACTTGAGCAAAAATCGATATATCTTTACTAAACTCAGTTCACATAATTATCTGAACTCACTTTCTATTGGTATAAAAAATGGCCGAAATCTGACTATGACCACGCCCACATTTTCGATATCGAAAATTACGAAAAATGAAAAAAGTGCCATAATTCTATACCAAATACGAAAAAAGGGTTGAAACATGGTAATTGGATTGGTTTATTGATGCAAAATATAACTTTAGAAAAAAACTTTGTAAAATAGGTGTGACACCTACCATATTAAGTAGAAGAAAATGAAAAAGTTCTGCAGGGCGAAATCAAAAGCCCTTGGAATCATGGCAGGAATACTGTTCGTGGTATTACATATATAAATAAATTAGCGTTACCCGACAGATGATGTTCTGGGTCACCCTGGTCCACATTTAGGTCGATATCTCGAAAACGCCTTCACATATACAACTACCACCACTCCCTTTTAAAATTCTTATAAATACCTTTCGTTTGATACCCATATTGTACAAACACATTATAGAGCCACCCCTGGTCCACCTTTATGGCGATATATCGAAAAGGCGTCCACCTATAGAATTAAGGCCCACTCCCTTTTAAAATACTCGTTAACACCTTTCATTTGATACCCATATCGTATAAAAATTCTAAAGTCACCCCTGGTCCACCTTTATGGCGATATCTCGAAAAGGCGTCCACCTATAGAACTAAGGCCCACTCCCTTTTAAAATACTCATTAACACCTTTCGTTTGATACCCATATCGTACAAATTAATTCTAGAGTCACCCCTGGTCCATCTTTATGGCAATATCTCGAAAAGGTGTCCACCCATAGAACTAAGGCCCACTACCTTTTAAAATACTCATTAACACCTTTCATTTGATACCCATATCGTACAAATTAATTCTAGAGTCACCCCTGGTCCATCTTTATGGCAATATCTCGAAAAGGTGTCCACCCATAGAACTAAGGCCCACTACCTTTTAAAATACTCATTAACACCTTTCATTTGATACCCTTATTGTACAAACGCATTCTAGAGTCACCCCTGGTCCACCTTTATAACGATATCCCGAAAAGGCGTCCACCTATAGAACTAAGGCCCACTCCCTTTTAAAATACTCATTAGCACCTTTCACTTGATACCCGTATCGTACAAACAAATTCTAGAGTCACCCATGGTCCACCTTTATGGCGATATCTCGAAAAGCCGTCCGCCTATAGAACTAAGGCCCACTCCCTTTTAAAATACTCATTAACACCTTTCATTTGATACCCATATCGTACAAACAAATTCTAGAGTCAGCCCTGGTCCACCTTTATGGCGATATCTCGAAAAGGTGTCCACCTATAGAACTATGGCCCACTCCCTCTTAAAATACTCTTTAATACCTGCCATTTGATACGCATGTCATACAAACACATTCCAGGGTTACCCTAGGTTAATTTTCCTACATGGTGATTTTACCTTATTTTGTCTCCATAGCCGTCAACTGAGTATGTAATGTTCCGTTACACCCGAACTTAGCCTTCCTTACTTGTTATTTTACTATTCGAAGTATTCGAATCGTACGCACTGGCGAATAAAAGAGTTTATTATTCGAATAATTTTTATTCGAATAGTCCCACTCCTAGTTTCTTTAGAAATGGTCTTAAGCTCATAAGATTTAGGAATATGTGAAAGATGAATAGACGTTTAAGTCTATAGTTAATTAACGTCTTATATGTTTAGTTGGAATACGCATAAACGCCTTAAATTTGTTAATTTGATAGATCAGAAGCTGTTTGTTTAACTGAAAAAAAAGTTCAATATACCTCACCAGTTTTTCATAACAAATTAAAAACGTCTTTAGCCGAGTCTTTGCCAGATATAACAAGAGATGTCGGTACTGTTATTTGAAGCGATTTAAACTCACTTTCTATATTTCTATAGAAACCGTCTTAAACTTATTAAGGTTTAGTAATATGTGAACGATGAATAGGCGTTTAAGTCTATCGCTAATTATTGTTGTTCTTGTTGTATTAACAGTGCTTCGCCCCATTCAATGGCCAGGACCACTCACAAATTTTCATCAAAATCCTCTAACGGGAGACCAAGAAAACTGGCTGTTTCAACGGGGGCGGACCACAGGGAGATGGGTGTTAGAGGCGTAGGTTCCACATTACAATTGAAAAGATAGTTGGAGTCATGTGGGGACACATCGCATGCAGGACATACATTACGTATGTCGGGGTTGATTCTAGACAAGTAAGAGTTTAACCTGTTACAGTATCCAGAACGAAGTTGGGCCAGCGTGACTCGTGTTTCCCTTGGCAGTGTGCTTTCTTCTTCTGCAAGGGTGGGAAATTGCTTATTAATAATGGGGTTCACTGGGCGCGTCCTGACAAAGGCGTTTACCGATTCTGTGTGGATTTGCCTAAGGGCTTGCTTATGCTTGCCTGGATCAAACGGCTGTATTGGCAAGTGCCGAATCTCGTCATAGTGCTTTAGGAGATGTTCCCTTAATCCCCGTGGTGATGGTGCTAAATCAAGCAGTTGTTTGCTAGGATGTCCTGATTTGTGACAACTAAGCAAGAACTGCTTTTTCAGTATTTCGTTGTGCTCTTTCATACTGAGCTCTTTGGCCTCATTATGTAAATGATGTGCGGGAGTCATAAGGAGACATCCGGTGCCAGTTCTTATTACAGCATTTTGACAGGCCTGTATCCCTTTCCAGTGTGTATTTTTAAGACCAGGCGACCAGACTGGCGACGCGTAGCTTATGAGGGGCCGGCAAATTGCTTTGTACGTAGTTAGCAACGTTTCTTTATCTTTTCCCCATGTGCTGCCGGCAAGCGCCTTGAAGATTTTGTTGCGCCTTTGTACTTTATAAACAATCTCGGTTGCATGAGCTTTGAAGGTTGGAGTATTATCGAACGTTACCCCTAAGATCTTTGGATGACTGACAGTCGGTAGTGTGACACCATCGACGCGTACGTCCAATATTTCGACATCTATTCCTTCCACGTCGTAAACAAGGTGGCCGTAGATTTTGTCGGTGATAATTTCAAGTTTCGCGAGGTGAAGAAATCGGAAAGATCGGTGAGATAGCTGTTTATTTTAGAAATTAATTCATCAACTGAAGGGTCAGGTCCTGTTGCCATAATCGTGCAGTCGTCAGCATAGGAGATGATTGTGACTTCTTATGGTGGGGAAGGGAGTTTTGATATGTACAAGTTAAACAGAAGCGGAGATAGGATACGACCCTGTGGAACCCCCTGTTTAATTTTTCTAGGCTTCGAAATTTCGTTCCTGAATTCAATCGACGCCTGCCTACCAGTCAGCTAATTAGCGGTTCATCTTTTTAGACAAGCGGGAAGGTATGAGCCTTCTATGTCTTGAAGTAGCGTGTCGTGTGGACTGTGTCAAAAGCTTTTGACGGGTCAAGTGCCACGAGCACCGTCCTATGATGGGGTTCTTGCTGATTTAATCCGTAATTAATCCGGGCATGTGCCAATAAAGTGAAACACGGGTTGGGGGTTTAGAATATACCCGCGGTAGGCATGCCTGTCGTAAGAGGCGACTAAAATACCAAACTGATTTAAGAAGATGTGTAGCGCAACCCTCTCAAGGAGTTGCCAGCGCAATTGTCAACGTCACCTAACCGTGGCGAATCCTGTTTCATTAACAGCCGAGGCTCTGGCGACCGCAAGTTCCTCATGGAACTAGGGGATGGGGAGGGCGGGATGACCTAGAAGGTTTAATGTTGTCACTTAAATTGTTCCCGAGATGGTCGGGCTAGTACCTTAATGGCACTTTATTACCGGAACGCACCGGATATATATCCGGCAAAGGACCATCAACAAACCTTCGGGGAGTATCTTTATTGTTAATACAACAACAACAACTTCTTCTAGCTCCTGCCAGTTACATACGGTGCAAAGTGGTGACGATATGTTTTTATAGATTCTTGCGTTTAGATACAACAAACCTCCCAGAGCACGGAGAATCAGACTGGCTGCATATGCATTGTAATCATCATTGTAATACAAACTCTCCAACTGCACTAGGGCTGGGTAAAGGTCATGGGTAGCAGACTTCCGAGCCATTTCGAGGAACATATTTGTGTTATACTCAGATAAGCGTTCTAAGAGCGAGGAAGTGAAGGTCTGTATATTAGCTGATAGCAATTGCGTAAGGAAAGGGAGATTGACGGTGTTAGCAAGTTCTTTCCAAGTGTTTATCCAAGAAATTCCCAGGTTGGCAGTCTCCTCAGCTAGAATACGCGGAAGTCTGTTATGTGATAGCCTAAAGCAACGAGCTATATAGAGCATGTGCAGGCGAAGAATATGTAAATATAGGGGCTACACGCCTATTTCCAGATGCAAAATGTATGTAGTTTGGCGTATTAGAGGGAAGGAAGAACAGTTTCTTTACTAAAAATCTAAGAAGTTTCTCTACTTGATCTAATTCCCCATCGGCTTAGTGGGTCAGAATATACCCGCGGTAGGTATGCCTGTCGTAAGAGGCGACTAAAATACCAGATTCAAGGAGCTGTGTAGCGCAACCATTCAGGTTGCCAGCGCAATATATAGCTTCTCCAAACCCAATTGCCAACCTCACCTATCCGTGGCAAATCCTGTTTGACTAACAGACGAAGCTCTGGTGACCCCAAGCTCCTCATGGAACTTGGGGGTGGGGAGGGAGGGATTCCTGAAGGTTTAAAGTGGCGACATAAATCGTTCCCGAGATGGTCGGGCTAACACCTTAATGGTGCTGTGTTACCGGAGCGTACCGGATCTGTATCCGGCAAAAGACAATCACATCGATAACACTCCCCAAACCCTTCGGGGAGCAACCTTATCGCTACAACAACTTGGTCTAATTCGTTAACCCCCCTACCTGCGCGTATAAAACATAATGGTCCTGAAAGCATTATAGCTCGTTGCGTTAATAGCGTTTTTAGCATCCAATAGCTTTGAGTCTAAATGTTTATTAAAAGAAAACTTTACAGCAACTAAGGCATGATGTAGCTGAATGCGTTTATAACCATTTCAACTATCGTAGGAGTGCGGGTTCGACTCCCACTCCCGGGAGAAAAGCTTCAAGGTATAATCGAAACAGCTGTCGCCTTGTCCGTCCTGATGTCACGTTGTTTAAATTTTTCCCAAATTATTAAATAATTTATTAAAAGAATAGTTGACAAGTGAGAAGCGCACCTAAGTATTTGTATTCGTTAACTACTTCAATAACCTCGCTACCGTAGATCCATTTCCATGAACCGGGGGCTCTACCACCTTTCCTAAATACCATGATTTTTGACTTGTTCAAGTTGACTGTTAATGTCCATTGACTATAATAGTTGTAAAGGTAGTTTATCATGTCCTGTAGCTGTGCAGGTGATTCCACAAGCAAGACCAAATCATCCGCGTACATAAGCACCTTCACATTAATGTTATTAACCCTGACACCCCCGCACAAATAGGCATGCAGGTCATTTAAGTACAAAGAGAATAAAACCGGACTTAAAAGGCAGCCTTAGCGAACACCGTGATTAACAGGGAAACAGCTGGTTTATAAAAGACCATGTTGCGGGGAATCGTATCAAAAGCACACGAGAAATCTACAAAAAAGGCAAAATTTCTTTTATTACGTGAAAAATTTAGTTAGGCAATCCGCAAATATATTGTCTACAGAAGAATAGCCTCTGCGAAGAATGGACTGAGGCTCACTTAAAATATTATTAGAATCGATCCAAACATTTATGCGACCAAGTAAAAGCCCAGAAAAGATTTTATAAATAGTGCCTAGCAGAGACAGACCTCTGTAATTTGTAGTAGCGTTAGGGTCACCTTTCTTAAAGAGGGCAATCAAGATGGAGGAACTGATAGAAGAAGGAATCTGCTTTCTCAAGTTAATGAAATTTAGAAGCGCCAAAAGTTCATTGAGCAAACATTGGGGAGCAAACTTGTAGAATTCATAACAAACGCCATCCTGCCCGTTGCTTTTTTGCATTTGGTACCATCAATAACCAATTGATGTTCACTGCAATCAACATGAGCATCAAGGGAAGGGGTTTGAAAGCTGGGGCATTGCCAGTGCACGCACGAATCAATATTATTACGGCATAGGAGTTCTTTGAAATGAATATAGAAGCCACGGATCTTAAGGTTACAACTTACTTTACAAAGAACCTTTTTAAGTTAGTTTGCTAGCCACCACCAGACACTTGAATTCCTAACGCTATTAAGCTGTTCAATTTTTTTACATCGCCACTCTAATTTCTTCCTGTTAAAGAGCTTAACATATTTTTTACGAAGAGTGAGGTACTTAATCCTATGGCAATTTCTTTTCCTCCTTCTCAGCATATTTAAAGCGTTCATTAACTTCTTGCGTAAGTTTGAGCACTGGCTATCAAACCACGCATTTTTCGGTGAGAAATAGCCTCAGAGTATATATATTCGCTATTGGAGGACCTAATAATGTTCTCCATGAGTTTATTCGCGTTATGTGGTTGCCATGAAAATCTGGAGTCGGCACTACACGGACGGCCGTTGAAATTAATAACAACAGGAGAAGCATTTTGATTTTACATAAATAACTTGTATATACCTCAGCAGATGGATTTTGATTACCCAACAAACATGGAAAAAATATTTCTCACACCTAAAAGAAATATATATCTAGTTCTGAAGTTGATATGCAACATCATTCTCTAATCGCTATCCAACCTCTCAGAAATTTTTTCAAACTTATAGTTCTCGAAATGAACTCCAACGTTATTCTCAAATTATTCTCCAGCTTTTTGGAGGTATTGAGAAATGTTTAGTTCTCAAATGTATATCCAGCACATTTTCCCATTGATATCCTACATTATATATGGAATTGAGGTGTTCTCCAAGGTGGTACCACCAAACCCAAGAGCTATTTATTGTGAGAAATAAACACATGGTTTGTATCAGTAATGAAGCCTTATAAATTAAACATCGTTAAAATACTGTAGTATCAGAATCTTACATTTGAATCCAATTAGAGAGCCACACTGGAGTACAAGTTACTTTATCAATTTAAGTAATAGCATTTATTACTCTAAACAAACTGAATTTTTTCTGTTTTTCCTGAAAACGTTATTATTCTAAAGTTGAGCTCCAACGGTGCTCAAGTTTGATTGTTCAAACTAATATCGGGAGTGTACTGTACCGATGTTGACACCTGTCCGTTAAGTAAATATTCATTAGAGACACAGCACCCTTACCAAACCCGAAGAACTGGCGCGCCTATTTTTCGCAACAGGGCAGACAGAGGCTATAAGTAAACAGTTACAATGAAATTTTTTTTAAAAAGAATAATCAAATATTTTGCCGAACTCGCGCTCATTTCATTTCGCTGGAATATGCATAATTATCTAGAATTTGTTATTTCGGTATATCATAAGCTGTTTGTTCAACTGATTTAAAATTTACATTATAACTGACACCTTTTTCATAAAAAATTATCAAATATTTTTGTAAAGCTCCTATAATACATGGTTTAAAGTTTGAGCCTAAATCTTTAACCATTCATCGTTATAAGAAAATTTCGAAACTTTTTTGTACTAAAATGGAAACCTCTAAATTTACTACTATACTCTTTAATTTTATTCAGTTCTAATTTAGAACTTATTTAAACAATAAGATCCACTTGTAGAACGGCAAATTATCTTATTAACTCAGGGTTAACTTGGCATGGGCGGTTAAACTCATACTTTTTTGACTTTCAGCTGAAATAGCAATTTGCCACTCTGCAAGTGGGACTAATACTATGTTCAAACAGAAAAATAAATTGAGGCAACTTCGATTTAAATTGAGTGGGGTTCATACAACTCAATTGAGCTTACACAATAGGAATTTGATAGCTGGTTGGATCATCTCTACAGCAACAACATACCTTTGTTCAGACTGTCACAATGTGCGTGTTGGTATTAGGCGAACGGAATGGAATAAAAATATAAAACTTTGCAATTTTTGTGTATTGTAAAAAAAGTGTGTTCAATGTTTTTGTTTCATTTTGAGTTTGCCATCTTCTTTTGACAATCCCAATCCAGTGAAATGAAACAAATAAAATCAGCTGATAAGATGAGACAACCATATAGTTGAGGCATGCCTAATTGACGTTTAAATAAACACACTTTACAAGGTTGCATTTGCAGTTTGAAACAATTTATTACACATATTTAAGAATTCATGAGCTTAACGCCGGCTTATAATAATTGAATTTCAATTATTATGTTTTCTAAAAGAAACTGAAAATAATGAAACATTTACTGGCATATTGCTATGGAACCATTTCGAAAACCGCCAACGTAATCATCATCAGGCAATTTTGTAATGTTGTCAAAGGTTTCACCGGGATTCGAACCGTGAATCACATGGTGAAACTGTAGTAGCCTTTAACCACTCGGCCATCCTGCTGGTATTTGTTTTCATGCTTAATTCATTTTTTCTCATTTCTACACTAACAACACAATTGAGACATTTTATCTCTATATTAATTTGTGTGCCATGTAGATTTGTTTTTGTAAAGTTCCTCTTCGTTGCGAATGAGAAGCTTTGTAAACTCAGGCTCAGTTGTAAATATTTATGTATGTTAGTTTAATGGTGTTACACAATTTTTTTTTAAATTGGCAATTTATTATTGCAATTTATTATATGATAAATTACGTAATAAATTGCCCAAATTGTATAGATTGCCAATTTGGTGTGTGTTTGTACATAGTATAATTCTTAAATATTAAATTTGTTTAAAAACAAAACCCTTCAGTTTCAAAAATCTAAAAATAGAAAATTGTATATACGTCTGGTTACAAAACGCACCCCAAGAGTTTAAAGTTGGTGTTGAAAATTTAAAAATAAAAAATTTCATTTGTGAAAAGTGCTGCAAGGCATGGAGCCCATATGTATTTTAACTTAGAAATCAAAAGAGTATATCTCTTGCCAACAAATGCTATTTTGCCTGAGTTGACAATTGAAAGGTAAAGTCCTCTCTCGATGAACAAAAATCACGCTATGCAAGTCGCCCATCGTAGACGGTGTCGAGAGACCGAATGCTTCGCTGGCTTGGTCATGCTATGCGAATGGACGAAGACGCTTCGACCTAGAAAGTATTTCAATTGACACCGCAGTTTGGAAGTAGAGGAAGGTTTGGCAGGTCGAGAAAGACTTGACCTCCATTGGTGCTACCAAATGGATTCACTTCTCGCGAAACAGGGATGACTAGCATGACTTGTTTCGAAACGGCCAAAGGCGCTTAGGCGGTTAAGTGCCAATTAATGATGATGAGGTTTTATAATATTTTTTCTTACAAAGATGTGATACCTCGGTACTGCAAGAGTTTTGTGCACTCATTCTGAGGAGACCGGTATAAGCTATACTTATTTGGAAACAAATTTGGTTTGGTCATATATGTATGTAGTACAAAATAGTTTCATATTTAGGCTCAAAAATTAACCGTGCAGGAAATTTCTAAGAAAATGTCATTCTATAAAGCCTTATACTACATTTAGGCAAAGTGCACATGAGGCTACCCGTCATAGACGCGTATTAGACGCTGCAGGCGAAATCTGTACGCTTTGATGTCGAACACATGTATTTGAGTGGAGAGCTGCACACGAGGCGTGACTGCATGAAAGCGACAAAGCATGAAAACTTCATGTAGCTAAGTGTACAGCAATGTTGGTCGCTTAGCGTACGTACGCTTGAAAAAAAGGAAGAACAAGATGTTTGTTTGCATTTTTATGTATGCAAATTAGTGTAATAAGTTAGAAAAAATTAGTTTAGTTAATAAAAGTGCGTGAAAGGTATATAACCAAAGCAAAAAAGAATAGATTAAAAGGCTAAAAAGTGTTGATAACTAGAAATCACTTTTTTCTCTAATCCGCGGTGGTGTAAAATTGCCTTTCATAATTTACAAAGGCATGGGGATGCAAACAATTTTTAGTACCTATTGTAACGAATAATAGCAGCACTAAGGGATTCTATCATCTCTAAGCCGATGCTAAGCAGTGATTCAAGTCACATCAATAATTCAATCATTATGACTACACACGTGTACACGCAGCAGAAAAGCAACGCACAAACACATGCAGATATCTAATCTGAGATATGCCATTATAATTGTGGAAGTGTCGCTCACAAACACACGCGCATATGAGAGCTATACACGTACATCTGTAGTTATAATTGTAGCAGATAACCAATTAGTAGATTCTAGAACAGAAGCGCCTAGAAGATGCAACGGGGAAATCAAAGAGTATAAAAGGCATGAACAGTAGAGGCGCTGCAATCAGTTTCGATTAAGCACGCTATCTGTCGAGCAATGGTAGAGTTATTTATTGTGAAGTACTTGAATAAAGGCCATTTTGCATTATCAAATATTGGAGTTATTTATTCAACAGTTTAGTGATTCCAACTTAGCAGAAGGTTGCAAATAAGAGGATTTGCAGTAAATTCGTTACACTATTTTCCTTTGGTTTCGAGGACAGACATACCTGAAGAAATTTAATTTCTTATTTATTTCAATAATTGTTTGCTTTATGTAGCGACACGGACGGACAGACGGACGGACGGACATAGCTAAATGAATTTCTTTTTTCACCCAGATCATTTTGATATATAGAAGTCTATATCTATCTCGATTAGTTTATGCCGTTACGGATTACCCTTCTGCGAACAAAGTTAATATACTCTGTGAGCTCTGCTCAGCTGAGTATAAAAATGGTCGGTGTAAATTAAACACACATGCAACACATGCTCCAACAATTTTTGCAGTGTGGATTTAACGATATATGTATGTGAGCTGAAGAAATTTGAAAATTCTTCCATAATTTGAAATTTATAAATGAAAGCAGTTATGTTTATAATAAAACTGGTAAAATTAGTCGATGTTTATGCGATTGGTACCTTTTTTTATTTGTAAGCTGATACATTTCTTTCTAGGCTCGCGGCAACACTGCCAACAAGTCTGAAAAGGGTTTCGTTTTCCCACGATTGTATACGAAACGCGCATTAGTACGTTTTTCTACTACTACTTCCTCTAATGCTACTACTTTAAAAATACTTTTTTAAATACTTTCATGGACATATTGCAAAATGAATCGGCTTGCATATAATTAAATGTATGTGAAGGCGAAATTAATGTCAATAATGCGCTGCTTAACATAAAGTCGACTTCAGTCTATGGTTATTCCGTTTTTCGTATATCTTGCCAAAAAATATATGTTTTTGTTTTCGTACTATTACATCACAGTTTGGGAATTTGTTTTCGAGGTTGAGAGAGAATATTTTCATTTCAGTTTTTTAGTGTTTCCGCAACCTTCTTGCAATGAATATCGTTTGAGACGAAGCGTACGATATTTCCAATGTATTTTTTTACTCCCCTAACACCCCAAAACACACAAACGTTTCACCTAGCACTCGCTGGCACTGAAACTGATTTAGGAGCCGAAAAAAGTCCCATCCCTGCTCTAGCTCAACTTCGATCTGGATATTGAAACAGGTTAAATAAACTCTTACCTATCCAGAATCAACCCCCTTAAAATGTTAGGCTTCACCACTGTTCCTCTGCTGCGGTCCCTTCAATACTTTGAAAGTTGTGTCTACCCTGTCTTTTCTCTTCCACACGATCAGATTTGTATGCTGGCATAGTTAAGAGTGAGGCTGCTTCCTGAATTAGTGCAAGGGATACAGATACTCTGAACTAAAAAGTTAACTTGCCGTTCTTAGGTTGTATTTTATTTTTGATTGGAGTTCTGTTGTTTGCCTGACACATCGAGACTGTGGCGAATATGAGCAGTTCCTACACATAACTATGCCGGTAGTAAATAAATGCTGCAAAATCACAAAAGCAACGGCAGCAGATGAAACAAATAGCTACGTACACATGTAGAAAGCAGATAAGAGCGTAGACGACATTACTCACATATATAAATAGAAGACAACAGCGGATATGTGATGCGGAGATATGAGAAAAGTAAATAAGCAACAATTGAGAAGGCTGTTCTAGACCCTGTGTATGGTTCAACAATTTAGTTGGTTCATTTCTTTGAGAGTTAAGTGATTCGAATGATAACAGAAGGCGCAGAATTATTGAGAATTTCTTAGAATACTTAACAATATTGTAGCGAATTTTGAAAAAAATTCCTGATTATTTTGCAGCTACTTTTAACGTTTGAATCTCTGAACTGCCGAATAAATAACTCAAATGTTCAGTATCGCAAAACATTCTTTATTAACAGTTCTACTGTGGCAGTATTACCTCACAATTACATTATCACGTACTGCACTAATAGTGTGTTTAAATCAAACTGATTGGCCATTCCGCAGCTTGCGCTGCTTTTATACTCTCTGTTGCGCGTCGCATAATTCTCCAAGGATCTCGACTTTTCACGAGCACTCTTCTCGAACAGCTGTTTAATAATTTCCCACATATGTACTCATATTCACGTTTGTCTTCTTTTTTATGCGTATATGTGTGTGAGTGATAACTTCGGCAATTTTAGCTCTTATTTACATGTATTTGTAGTAACATTTGAGCTCTTATGACCTCTCACTGTTGCCTGCTATGCATTTGTGTGTATATGGCTGAGTAATACGCGCCGTTTATTGCTGTGCACTTGTATGTGTGGCAGCTTACTTCCCTGTTTTTGTGCATTTATTTACTAGCACCATAGTGACTTATCGAAAATTTGCTTTTATTTTTTTGTTGTGGCAGCACACTGCCCTCAAGAGGCCCGATGAAACCAGGCTAATCCTGTTCATTTTTTCATGATCAGCTGAGCAGAGCTCACAGAGTACATATATTAATTTTGTTCCAATAACGGTATCCCCGTAACGCCATAAACTAGTCGAGGTAGATATAGACTTCTATATATCAAAATGATCGGGCGAAAAAAGAAATTCATTTAGCCATGTCCGTCCGTCCGTCCGTCAGTTTGCCCTAAACACGATAACTTTGGTAAATTTTGAGGTATCTTAATGAAATTTGGTATGTAAGTTCCTGGGCACTCATCTCAGATCGCTATTTAAAATGAACAAAGTCGGACTATAAATTTAAAATAATAAAATTTCGGAAAACCGAAAAAGTCCGATAATTCATTACCAAAGGCGGATAAAGCGATGATAAAGCGGGCCCGGGAATTCTCAGGGTGCCCGCGATTTAGAGGTGTTAAGACATTTTTTTTTTTTAATTTAGCAGAGTCTTTAGTTGTTCCATGTGCAAATTTGAAGCCGAATTTCAAAAGCAACGAATATTTATAAGGAATTTTTACCTGGTCCTGAGAAGACAATAAAAACATCAAACCTCAGGGGGCCCGCGATTTAGAGGTACTATGACATTTTTTTTCCATAAGCATATCAGAGAGATCAACTCCCCCCATGTGCTTGTTGTATTCTGATACAATAGCTGGTCTTGGAACATTTATGAATTGCTTGTCTTTTGCTCTCCAACGACGACATTTTTCAATGTTAGCAACTGTACAGCTTTGTTGTCCAACGAGCGAACTGTAGCAATTTCATGTTTTACTTCGCACTTCATATCGAAAGATCCTCTGCCAAGCTCTTTCAAATCAGATTCGGCCTTTAATTCGCAATTGCCCATTCGGTTTTTTCTAACAGTTCCAATGCTAAATATTCCCATTTCTTTCAACGATACAAGAAGACTGACTGAAGTGAACCAATTATTGAAGTACAGCTTGTAGTTTTTGAACTTCGGGACCGATGACGCCAAATATAAAACGATGTCAGATGATATTCCAAGACCATATGAAGGGCAAGTTCCCTCACCAACGTAGAGGGCGAAGTCATATATAATTCCGGATGAACCTGCACGTGTAAACATTTTCATACCCTATTTATGGGGTTTGGCGGGATTATATTGCTTGAATGCTGATGCTCCTAAAAGTTTAATGCGAGGCGTCAACTTACCTTTGTAAAACTTACCTGTGTAAACTTTGTTGAACTTACCTTTGTATGCTATTATTTGCTCATCAATACTTTGGCGTTCTTCTTGGGCTAGACTGTTGAATTTGTGTTTGAGCATCGATAAAATTGGACGTATTTTATACAGCTTGTCATAGTCAGAATCACCTTTTTTAGGTTGCTTCGATTTGTCAGAGAAATGGAGGAATTTCTTAATTTTTTCAAATTTGTTGCGCGGCATCGAATCCGTCACTGCAGTCAACTTTAGCTCTTGGGACCATGCCATTTTGAAATTCGGAAGCTTAATCACACCCAAATATACCAAAATCCCAGAGTATCGAAAAATGTCCTCTTTAGTGCATTTGAGTTCAGACTCGGACTCTTGAAGTGCATATAAGTTAGTCTCTTTTACAATCAATTCAATCGCTGCATCGTCAGAAAATGAACGAAAATACTGTATTGGGCTATTCACTATTTCAACATCTTCTAGTCGATTTTCGAATGGTACGTCTTTTACGCCATATGGGGTTTTCCTCCATCGCAGCGTAGACAAATCTACACTTTCAACGGAAATAATTTCGGCACACTCAGGATATTCTTCATCACGTTCTTCATTGGCGATACCGTTTAACAAATCAATCTCAAATTCCTCACCTTTTTCCAAAATTTCGTTAAAATTTTTTTTAAAATCCCAGCCTCATCAACTTCGCACTCTTCATCAGAAGACTCGTCCCAATCAAACTCCAGAGCTGCTTTTATATGTGCTTCAGAAAGTCCGTTGCGTGTTTTGTTCATATCTTCGATTCTAATGTTTTAGCTATCACCGTTGCCCGAAGTTGTTTACAAGCAACTTAAGAAAAGAAAAAATTATAGATTCCAACTATGCAACTTATTTTTAAATATTTTAATGCTTACTTTTTATTTCACCTTTTAGTGTTACAACTGCGTATTTAATTTTTTAATTAACTAATTATAAGTATTTTTAATAATTTTTTTGTTTTGCACTAAAATTTCAGCACGCTCGATATGATCGACAAAAATCCGAATAAAGCATTACACAAATGACACTTTTTTGTTGGTTTTCTTTTCTAAGAGCTGTAATTAACCAGCTTTATGCATGACTTGAAGAGTTAGTTCTGTTTGGTTCATATAAAACGGTAGAAAAAGTCAAAGTTGCTTTTAAGCAACTTTGGGGTCGAAAGGGCTAATTACCCTTTAACATTAAATCAGCATTGCCGACGCAAGCTTTCGCATAAATTTAGGTAGAGAGGGTGATATACATATATGAAGTCAAGAAGCGATGACTCAATAAAAAAATTAAAACTTAGAAAACAAAACATACATATACATAATGACGTAGATTACTGCTTAATTAAAATAAAAAAAAAAAACTAAATCCGCAAGGCAGATGAGTTTTCACTGAGAGCTTTTCATGGCAGAAATACACCCGGAGCGCTTGCCAAACTCTGCCGAGGGGCGACCCCGCTTAGAAAAATTTTCTTCTAATTGAAAAACCTTATTTCTAAAATTTTTGATGTTGCTTTGCCCGGGATGTGAACCCAGGGCATACGGTGTGGTAGACGGAGCACGCTACCATCACACCACGGTGGCCACGGATTCCATTAATTAAAATTTCCTTTAGGATGGCAAACAATAAACAAAAAAAGTTTTAGAATAATAATATAGGTGAATCAATGATACACTATATTTGCTTCTATAAAGTAATCTTTGGTTCCCCCCACCAGCGGTAAGGGCAAAAAATTTACTTTTGATATTTGGCAATTTACGACTGCCTTATATTTGAAATCCTTACAAAATCTCAAGCTTGCTTAGCAATATTTGAAATATGAATTAAATCTTAGCTTAACTTTATATAGTTTAAGTACCTAAAGTAAATCAAAAAGAAAAAAGGAAAATTTCATAGATAATTAGAATCATATTTGCATATATACCTATATTAATTTAATAGTAATAATAATTTGGTAAATCCACATGGGTCCCTTTGCCTAACCTAACTAAACTTCATTGAGAATCCTCAACTTTTGGAATATGAGCTACACCGCTCCCTTTTTCTATCATTAAACATGCCCAAATTTTAACTTTAAATCTACATATATATATTGTAACGAATGTTAGCAGCACTGAGCGATGCTATCGTCTCTAAGCCGATGCTAAGCAGTGACGTGAATGCACATCAATAATTCAATCATTATGTATCTACATAAACGAAACAATAACTGGGTCTACATATATGTACCATGTACGTATACGAGCAGCGGAGAGTCAATGCACAAACACATGCATATATCTGAGATACTCCTATAAGTATGCAATGAGAAAAACTATAAAATTGTGCAATTGTAGTTACAGCTGAGAAGTTTGAGAGCTGCTGGACTAGTAGATTCTGGAAGCGCCTAGAAGATGCGAAGGTTGAAATCAAAGAGTGTAAAAGGCGGCAATTGTAGAGGCACTGGAATTCAGTTTGATTTGAGTTGTCAAGCAGTTTCGATTAAGACTATATCTAGCGAGCAATAGCAGTATTATTTTGAAAGTCAGTTTCATTTAAGCTATCAGTTTGGCTATTAAGCCAGCTAATTGCAAAGTATAAGTGTTATTGTGAAGTACTTTAATAAAGGCCATTTTGCATTATTACAAATTGGAGTTATTTATTCAACAGTTTAGTGATTCGAACTTAGCAGAGGATTGCAAATAAGAGGATTTGCAAGTAAATTCGTTACAATATAAATGAATCGTGGTGAGTGTATGTTCAGATGCTTAATACTTTGAAACTACCGGAACGACTTTTATAAAACTTTGTAAGTATATTATCTAGGTACCCGAATAGGATATAGGCTATATTTCATACCGCTGGGTGGCTAGGGTCTTGAGACCAAAACGTGGACCCGCGTACCGCTAGAATGTGTATATACAATATGGATATCAGATGCAAGCTGTTGATAAGGGCATTCGTAAAGAGTATTCTTTATACCGCTGGGTGACTAGAAGTAACAAGAAGGTTCAAAACATGCGATCAAGCAATAATTCATACCATTACTTCGCGGGTATGGGGTTAACCATGCTATTTATATGAGAAAAATTTCGCACAGTGTTGAATGGCAGCAACTCTCGATTACAGATGTCGCCCCCTCAAGCTATAATATTCGTAGGTGGCATTATATGACTAGCAGGAACATTCGACTACCGAATGACAGATGTCGCCCGCTCATAACGCTATTTATTACCCGTCGTAGGTGGCGTCACAGCAATGCTATTGGCGACATTGTGGTGAAGTTTTGACTAACAGCAACTTCCGATTTCGGAATTACAGATGTCCCCGCTCATGTTGTAATATTCGTAGGTGGCATTTTATGACTAGGAGCTACTTTCGATTACCGAATTACAGATGTCGCCCGCTCATAACCCTATTTATTACCAGTCAAAATAATATCGATATAAAAGGGGCATGGCACCTCCCAAGCAAAATGAATATTTGGTACTACATAACTGTGAAGGTATTCATGCTAGAACATTGAAATTCAGTAATGAGTTATATGAGGTCAATCCCTAACACCCCCAAGAAAATGTGGGGTGGAAGAGAAGGGGCGTGGCACCTCCTATATAAATGGAATTTTCATGCTGCATATCTCTGGATGTAGTAATGATAGGATAATGAAACTTGGTAAGGAGCTATATGAGGTTAAGTCCTAACACCTCCAGTAAAATGTGGAATTGGGGAAAAGGGAGCGTCCACCTTAACTACATATGGGATTTTTCAGAACTATGGCTGCCGTACAAACTTAGGTTATTATAACACCTAAGGTTTGACTATAGAGTTGTTTGGCCGTTATTCCTTTTAGATGTTTAATAATCTTCCGCCGTTAAAATTTTTGGTTAACTTCAGTCTCTCCACATCTATCTATCTATCTATATATATATATAAAATTCAAATTATGTATGTATGCATGTATTTATGTATGTAGGTATAGATCGAGTTGCGTCCTAAACGGATCCACCGATCACAACTAAATTTGCACAACATACTAGAAACAATCCAAGGATGGTCATAGGCTAAAACTAATATCGATATATAAAAAGGGCGTGACACCTCCCATGCAAAATGAAAATTTGTTACCACATAACTCTGAAGGTATTCATGCTAGAACATTGAAATTCAGTAAGGAGTTATATGAGGTCAATCCCTAACACCCCCAAAAAAATGTGGGGTGGGGGAGAAGGGGGCGTGGCACCTCCCATATAAATGGAGTTTGTCATACTGTATATTTCTGGATATATTAAAGTAGGATAATGAAAATTGGTAAGGAGCTATATGAGGTTAAGTCCAAGCTGCTCCAGTAAAATGTGGAATTGGGGAAAAGAGGGCGTGGCACCTTCCCTACAAATGGCATTTTTCAGAACTATGGCTGCCGTACAAACTTAGGTTATTATAACAGCTAAAGTTTGACTACAGAGTTGTTTGGCTGTTATTCCTTTTGGATGGTTAGTAATCTTATGCCGTTAAAATTTGTTTGTTAACTTCAGTCTATCCGCATCTTCTATCTATATACATATATATAAAGTTAAGATTATGAATGTTTATATGTAGGTATAAATCGGGTTGCGTCCTAAACCGATCGGCCGATCACAACTAAGTTTGAATCACCCACTAGAAACCTTCCAATGATGGTCATTGGCTAAACATAAAAAAAAAAAAAATAAATGTAAGGCGCGATAACCTCCGAAGAGATCTAAGGCCGAGCTTCTCTTCCAATTTGCGTCGTGCTCCTCTTGATTTTCTCTACAAATTGGCCGGACGGGACCTACATGTTTTATGCCGACTCCGAACGGCATCTGCAAGGCAGATGAGTTTTCACTGAGAGCTTTTCATGGCAGAAATACATCCGGAGCGCTTGCCAAACACTGCCGAGGGGCGACCCCGCTTAGAAAAATTTTCTTCTAATTGAAAAACCTTATTTCTAAAATTTTGATGTTGCTTTGCCCGGGGTGCGAACCCAGAGCATACGGCGGAGCACGCTATCATCACACCACGGTGGCCGACTATGGCTAAACATAACTTCAATATAAAAAAGGTGGTGGCACCTACCATACAAATGGAATGTTTGATACAGCATAACTCGGTTAGTATTCATGCAAGAACATTGAAATCCAGTAAAGAGTTAAAGTGGACCAATCGCTAACACCAATAAGAAAATAAGGAGTGATTAAAAAGGGGCGTGGTACCTACCATACAAATGGAATAATGAAAAGTGGTATTGAACTATATGACGTTAAGTCCTAACAGCACCAGTAATATATGGAATTGAAAAAAATAAAACAAGACAAATGGGACTTTCAGAACAATGACTGCCTTAAAATCTTAGGTTATTTCAACACGTAAAGTTTGATTACAGAGTTGGGTTTGGCTGTTATTCCTTTAGTATTCTTTTATGTTATGTTTGGGGTTGGTATTTTTGGATACGCATGGAGGAACCAGAAAAAAACATCTCTGTTTAATTTGATATTAATTGATGTAATTTTAAGGTGTAATGATCATACCAAAGGTGGTGCTTTCCTGTTACTTGCTGGAACAGCCGCAGTTGCAGTAAATGCGTGCTTTTTCGTCTATAGACGGCTTTACGTACAAAAATTTACTCTCTTTAGAAATATGAGAGGGCATTTTGGCGGAAACACTTCAGCAGCAGCTTTTTTTTGCTAACCAACTTCTTGAAATTAATTATGGCAAAATTCGTATTTCTTTACTAACAGATTTGATTTCTTTTCCAGCAAGTTTTTGAGAAATTATCACATCACCTGAAGCTTTAATATTTAATGTTCCTTCCAAATATTGAATCTATCTTTACAAACTATAAATTGCTTTGAGAAAAAGCATGTTGGGCACCTTAAAATGAGGATGTTAATATCACTAGAACCAAGACAACTTATCACTCAATTAACACAGTTGCGGAAGAGTCCCAAGCTGTGCATATCCGATTGAGTTTATTAGTTCTTTTGAGCCATTAGAAATTTCTCCTCCCCGATTGATCCTTAAAAAGGGCCCATAACATCATAATATTTATGCTTCGTTATTTGGATTCTCCGCGCTTATGTAGTGGGACAAGGCTTTTCATCACAAAACTTTAACGGATGTCATTGAAGCAATTCATTTTGTCGGAAAATTTCGAAAACAAAAAAGTTTAAAACCAAGGATACCATTGATACCGATATATTTGTCTTTTCAATTTTAAATGCCTCAAATTTCCTATCCCTATCAATGAAGCCCAAGGACGATCATTAGAAGCGAATCAAGGGATTGATGAGCGCAATACAAAGCTTTATAGCTTCAGAGCTTCTGCAACTCAATTGTCAACCTCTCCTACGCGAGGGGAATCCTGTTACAAATATGATTATATCATACAGCAACAGTTATTAGCTGTAGCAGAAGTCAATGTTACCAACTCACGTTTTATCCATGGCCAGTTACGCGTAGCTTGCATATTTTTTATAGAAACGTGGGGTAAAACCCACTGGCTAGTATATATATATATATATATATATGTAAAGCTAAATACAACTTTTTATACTCAGCTGAGCAGAGCTCACAGAGTATATTAATATTGTTCGCATAACGGTAATCCGTAACGACATAAACTAATCGAGATAGATATAGACTTCTATATATTAAAATGATCTGGGCGAAAAAAGAAACTCAGTTAGCCATGTCCGTCCCGTCCGTCCGTCCGTCCGTCCGTAAACACGATAACTTGAGAAAATTTTGAGGTATCTTAATGAACTTTGGTATGTAGGTTCCTGGGCACACATCTCAGATCGCTATTTAAAATGAACGAAATCGGACCATAACCACGCCCACTTTTTCGATATCGAAAATTTCCAAAAACCGAAAAAGTGCGATAATTCATCGCCAGAGACGGCTAAAGCGATGAAACTTGGTAGATAGGTTGACCTTATGACGCAGAATAGAAAATTAGTAAAACTTTGGACAATGGGCGTGGCACCGCCCACTTTTAAATGAAGGTAATTTCAAAGTTTTGCAAGCTGTAATTTGGCAGTCGTTGAAGATATCATGGTGAAATTTGGCAGCAACATTACTCCCATTACTGTATGTGTGCTAAATAAAAATTAGCAAAATCGCATTACGAACACGCTCACCTTTTAAACAAAATTTTTTTTTATAAGTCAAATTTTAACAAAAAATTGAATATCGTTACAGTATATAAGTAAATTATGTCAACATTCAACTCCAGTAATGATACGGTGCAACAAAATACAAAAATAAAAGAAAGTTTCAAAATGTGCGTGGCTCCGCCCTTTTTCATTTAATTTGTCTAGAATACTTTTAATGCCATAAGACGAAAAAAAATTGACCAATCCTTTTGAAATTTGGTGGGGGCATAGATTCTGTGACGATTTCTGTGAAAATAGGCGAAATCGGCTGAAGCCACGCCCAGTTTTTATACACAGTCGACAGTCTGTCCTTCCGCTCGGTCGTTAACACGATAACTTGAGCAAAAATTGATATATCTTTACTAAACTTAGTTGACGTACTTATTTGAACTCACTTTATCTTGGTATAAAAAATGGCTGAAATCCGACTAAGATCACGCCCACTTTTTCGATATCGAAAATTACAAAAAATTAAAAAAATGCCACAATTCTATACAAAATATGAAAAAAAATTTGAAACATGGTAATTGTATTGGTTTATTGGCGCAAAACATAACTTTGGAAAAAACTTTGTAAAACACACCTACGTAGAAGAAAATGAAAAAGTTCTGCAAGGCGAAATCAAAAGCCCTTAGAATCTTGGCAGGAACAGTATCGTGGTATTACATATATAAATAAATTAGCGGTACCCGACATATGATGTTCTGGGTCGCCCTTTTAAAGCCCTCATTAGTACCTTTAATTTGATACCCATATCGTACAAACAAATTCTAGAGTCACCCCTGGTTCACCTTTATGGCGATATCTCGAAAAGGCGTCCACCAATAGAACTAAGGCCCACTCCCTTTTAAAATACTCATTAACACCTTTCATTTGATTCCCATATCGTACAAGCGAATTCTAGAGTCACCCCTGGTCCCCCTTTATGGCGATATCTCGAAAAGGCGTCCACCTTTAGAACTAAGGCCCACACCCTTTTAAAATACTCATTAGCACCTTTCATTTGATACCCATATCGTACAAACACATTCTAGAGTCACCCCTGCTCCACCTTTATGGCGATATCTCGAAAAGGCGTCCACCTATAGAACTAAGGCCCACTCCCTTTTAAAATACTCATTAACACCTTTCATTTGATACCCATATCGTACAAACACACTCTAGAGTCACTCCTGGTCCACCTTTATGGCGATATCTCGAAAAGGCGTCCACCCTTAGAACTAAAGCCCACGCCCTTTTAAAATACTCATTAACACCTTTCATTTGATACCCATATCGTACAAACACATTCTAGAGTCACCCCTGCTCCACCTTTATGGCGATATCTCGAAAAGGCGTCCACCTATAGAACTAAGGCCCGCTCCCTTTTAAAATACTCATTAACACCTTTCATTTGATACCCATATCGTACAAACACACTCTAGAGTCACTCCTGGTCCACCTTTATGGCGATATCTCGAAAAGGCGTCCACCCTTAGAACTAAAGCCCACTCCCTTTTAAAATACTCATTAACACCTTTCATTTGATTCCCATATCGTACAAGCGAATTCTAGAGTCACCCCTGGTCCCCCTTTATGGCGATATCTCGAAAAGGCGTCCACCTTTAGAACTAAGGCCCACACCCTTTTAAAATACTCATTAGCACCTTTCATTTGATACCCATATCGTACAAACACATTCTAGAGTCACCCCTGCTCCACCTTTATGGCGATATCTCGAAAAGGCGTCCACCTATAGAACTAAGGCCCATTCCCTTTTAAATACTTATTAACACCTTTCATTTGATACCCATATCGTACAAACACACTCTAGAGTCACTCCTGGTCCACCTTTATGGCAATATCTCGAAAAGGCGTCCACCCTTAGAACTAAAGCCCACGCCCTTTTAAAATACTCATTAACACCTTTCATTTGATACCCATATCGTACAAACACATTCTAGAGTCACCCCTGGTCCACCTTTATGGCGATATTTCGAAAAGGCGTCCACCTTTAGAACTAAGGCCCACACCCTTTTAAAATACTCATTAACACCTTTCATTTGATACCCATATCGTACAAACACATTCTAAAGTCACCCCTGGTCCACCTTTATGGCGATATTTCGAAAAGGCGTCCACCTATAGAGCTAAGGCCCACTCCCTTTTAAAATACTCATTAACACCTTTCATTTGATACCCATATCGTACAAACATATTCTAGAGTCACCCCTGGTCCACCTTTATGGCGATATTTCGAAAAGGCGTCCACCTTTAGAACTAAGGCCCACGCCCTTTTAAAATACTTACTAACACCTTTCATTTGATACCCATATCGTACAAACACATTCTAGAGTCACCCCTGGTCCACCTTTATGGCGATATCTCGAAAAGGCGTCCACCTATAGAACTAAGGCCCATTCCCTTTTAAAATACTCATTAGCACCTTTCATTTGATACCCATATCGTACAAACACATTCTAGAGTCACCCCTGCTCCACCTTTATGGCGATATCTCGAAAAGGCGTCCACCTATAGAACTAAGGCCCATTCCCTTTTAAATACTTATTAACACCTTTCATTTGATACCCATATCGTACAAACACACTCTAGAGTCACTCCTGGTCCACCTTTATGGCAATATCTCGAAAAGGCGTCCACCCTTAGAACTAAAGCCCACGCCCTTTTAAAATACTCATTAACACCTTTCATTTGATACCCATATCGTACAAACACATTCTAGAGTCACCCCTGGTCCACCTTTATGGCGATATTTCGAAAAGGCGTCCACCTTTAGAACTAAGGCCCACACCCTTTTAAAATACTCATTAACACCTTTCATTTGATACCCATATCGTACAAACACATTCTAAAGTCACCCCTGGTCCACCTTTATGGCGATATTTCGAAAAGGCGTCCACCTATAGAGCTAAGGCCCACTCCCTTTTAAAATACTCATTAACACCTTTCATTTGATACCCATATCGTACAAACATATTCTAGAGTCACCCCTGGTCCACCTTTATGGCGATATTTCGAAAAGGCGTCCACCTGTAGAACTAAGGCCCACGCCCTTTTAAAATACTTACTAACACCTTTCATTTGATACCCATATCGTACAAACACATTCTAGAGTCACCCCTGCTCCACCTTTATGGCGATATCTCGAAAAGGCGTCCACCTATAGAACTAAGGCCCGCTCCCTTTTAAAATACTCATTAACACCTTTCATTTGATACCCATATCGTACAAACACACTCTAGAGTCACTCCTGGTCCACCTTTATGGCGATATCTCGAAAAGGCGTCCACCCTTAGAACTAAAGCCCACTCCCTTTTAAAATACTCATTAACACCTTTCATTTGATTCCCATATCGTACAAGCGAATTCTAGAGTCACCCCTGGTCCCCCTTTATGGCGATATCTCGAAAAGGCGTCCACCTTTAGAACTAAGGCCCACACCCTTTTAAAATACTCATTAGCACCTTTCATTTGATACCCATATCGTACAAACACATTCTAGAGTCACCCCTGCTCCACCTTTATGGCGATATCTCGAAAAGGCGTCCACCTATAGAACTAAGGCCCATTCCCTTTTAAATACTTATTAACACCTTTCATTTGATACCCATATCGTACAAACACACTCTAGAGTCACTCCTGGTCCACCTTTATGGCAATATCTCGAAAAGGCGTCCACCCTTAGAACTAAAGCCCACGCCCTTTTAAAATACTCATTAACACCTTTCATTTGATACCCATATCGTACAAACACATTCTAGAGTCACCCCTGGTCCACCTTTATGGCGATATTTCGAAAAGGCGTCCACCTTTAGAACTAAGGCCCACACCCTTTTAAAATACTCATTAACACCTTTCATTTGATACCCATATCGTACAAACACATTCTAAAGTCACCCCTGGTCCACCTTTATGGCGATATTTCGAAAAGGCGTCCACCTATAGAGCTAAGGCCCACTCCCTTTTAAAATACTCATTAACACCTTTCATTTGATACCCATATCGTACAAACATATTCTAGAGTCACCCCTGGTCCACCTTTATGGCGATATTTCGAAAAGGCGTCCACCTTTAGAACTAAGGCCCACGCCCTTTTAAAATACTTACTAACACCTTTCATTTGATACCCATATCGTACAAACACATTCTAGAGTCACCCCTGGTCCACCTTTATGGCGATATCTCGAAAAGGCGTCCACCTATAGAACTAAGGCCCATTCCCTTTTAAATACTTATTAACACCTTTCATTTGATACCCATATCGTACAAACACACTCTAGAGTCACTCCTGGTCCACCTTTATGGCGATATCTCGAAAAGGCGTCCACCTATAGAACTAAGGCCCATTCCCTTTTAAAATACTCATTAACACCTTTCATTTGATACCCATATCGTACAAACACATTCTAGAGTCACCCCTGCAAGTGCAGATTATAAATAGTGCAGATTATAAATATGTAATATATTTATATTTATTTAATATTAATTCCAGCCTTGTACAACATCAAAAATTAAATTGGAAAAAGTTGATGTTTCCATAAGCATGCATGCAAACTGATCAATGGCAACAGTGCTTTGCTGTAAACAATGCACACACAAATATGTTATGTACATGTACACAAACGCACACATTGATTCCTACGGGCTTGAGGTTCGGTCAAACGTGTCCGTTCGGTCAAACACGTCCGTACGTACAACACACGTTGGTACATACTAGCATCTTTATTACAGTGCAATAAAATGAATAAAGTCATATCAGTCTTCTGACCAGTGTTGCCAGGTTAGCTTTTCGAGGCTAGATTTAGCCTTTTTTTTTGCCTTTAGCCTCGAAATTTTGTGTTTAGCTTCGTGACTTTTTTCTAACCTTTTTTACTCCGAATGTATTTTTAAAAATTCCTAAAATAAAACAATTTCAATAGTTCCTGTGAACACCTAATACATAATAATATGAGTTCTCTACAAAAGATTAATTCTTTTTCTGCTGAAAATTCGTTGAAAATTTCAAAGCCAGATGTATTTTCTTACTTTGAAAAAGAGAAGTATAGTTATTCTTCAAGTCAAATAGCATTAATAGAGCTGCAGTGGCGAAAACTTATAACTATACAATGGAAAAATGTACATTCCACCATGGAATTTTGGTCGGAAGTCCGAGAACATAAAAATGTATTAAACGAACCTCCTTTTTTAGAACTTGTCGAATTCATATTTAGTTTTTTAGTATTACCACTCAGTAACGCGGAGGTTGAAAGAGTTTTTAGTGGCATGAAAATTCTGAAAACTAAATTAAGGAACAAACTAAAAATTAAAATGCTTTATGCGCTGCTTAATATTAGATGCTCGTTAAAACGATTATCTAAATGTTGTAATGACTTTGAAATTACCGATGATCTCATATCTATGAAAAATAGCCAAACTTTATACCCAGACTTAAGCTCTTCTGATTCTTCAGACGGGGAATATTTTATATAAATAATTAGTTTGTAATATTTTTTTATGTATATACACATATGCAATCATTTAAAGTAATTCCATGTGCTAGTCAAAGAAAATGTGCCTGATATGTTTTGAAACAGGAAGTTATGCTTAAGTTATGTTTATAAGTTTTTATTTACAAATGTGTAAACTAAAATATAAAAAAATTTAATGAATTAACCAAAAAATTTCTGGCCTTTTTTTAGCTTCTTTTTTTTTCTAAATTTAGCCTTTTCTAACCTTTTTTTTTCCCAATCTAGCTTCCTTTTTTTGCATCACCTGGCAACACTGCTTCTGATGCCAGCAACACAACGATGTACACGAAACTAAGCTGAATACAGCGTCAAAGTAAAACCGATGATAAACGAAGTATAAAGTGTATTACACATTAAATGAGTTTATACCCAACAATGTCATATACGTATGAGACATATGTGTTACGGCGCACTCGTATGCAGTGCACGGACTTTACCACTTTATTGGTAGATCTACCAACTTTTTAGCCCATTTTCATTTTCTACCACTTCTACCACCAAAGCCCAAAAATCTACCAACATTTGCCTTTGTAAGGAAATTAAGAAACGATTCAATTTCGAAGACGAAAGGTTACACCTTTTTGAAAATTTTGATGAAAAAATATTCATTCTAGTCAAATGACAACGATCGTTTCCTTACTTAAAGCTTTTCCATTTCACAAGACTTCCATGGAAATTCTTTACACCGAATGGCGATCAGTGATGTTATATGATAAGGAAAAAATAGAAAAGACGATATTCTTAAAGGATGGATAAAATTGGGAACTGAAAAGAGTCTTCTAGAAGAAAATTTGAGGGAATAAATGTGCTCCTTACCAATATTACCTCACAGTAGTGCAGCCGCAGAAAGGTAGTTCTCTATAATGAACGACATAAAAACCGCCAAGCGTAATGGATTAAAAATTTCAAGCATTTCCAATCAAATATTAATAAAAGAGTATTGTATTGGACGGACTTTATTTCAGCCTCCAATTAAGTTAATAAGATTTTATAAAAAAATTTTCTTTGTAGAAGGTGATTTTGTTCCTTGTATTTAATAACACCCTTATGGAACTAGACTTTTCTTTTGTTTTTTTTTTCTGACAAATTTTTTGTTGTAAATTCGGTTTTTATTTTGAAAAATTTATGAAGAAATGTAGTAAATGAGCTCGCAAATATTTTCCTGCGATATTTTCATCAGTTTTTTATGAATAATTTTTAACGAAAATAAAAGAAGTTTTAAGTAAACGATAACATGCCGAAGTCGGTTATTTTGTGGCAGAAAAATACTGGTACATTGGAAAATTGTTGTTGTAATGAGACGTATCGGTAAAGTTTCCTCAGTATTTCAAGCTCAAAATACAGTAAAAAAGCAAGTGTGATATATATAGGCATAAGCTATGTATATGCAAATTTACATGATTTTTTTTGTTTTGTTTAGATGTTTTTTTTTTAAAGTGTTATTATCGTGAAATGTACTTTACTTGGTTTACAATAAAATATGAATTGTTTTGTACAAATAAAAAATGTAGCTATTGTTTTCTTGAAAAAAAATTCTACCAACTTCTACCACTATTTTAATTTTTCGTCTACCAACATTCTCTTTTTAAAAGTCCGTGCACTGCTCGTATGTATTTTCTATTTTATGTGCTAATCACTCATAGTATTTGTCTGTACTTGACTAAGTACGCATTTAGACACAATTTTTTGGCTCATGATGGCTAAGTGCACTAATTTTATTAGTGCTCAAATCAGATCTCTGGCCATTCCTACTCGCATTGAGATCACTGCAGATTTATACAATATTACTTTCCTACATACGTACATATGTATGTTGGTTTGGTTAATTTTGTTTTTATTGCTGTTGAGTTTTCAACTATGTATGTATACCTTTTTTATACTCAGCGTGCTTTGCGCACAAAGTATATTAACTTTGTTTGGATAACGGTTGGTTGTACAAGTATAAAGGAATCGAGATAGATATAGACTTCCATATATCAAAATCATCAATGTCGAAAAAAAACATTGATTGAGCCATGCCCGTCCGTCCGTTAACACGATAACTTGTGTAAATATTGAGATATCTCCACCAAATTTGGTACACGACCTTATCTGGACCCAGAATAGATTGGTATTGAATGAGCGAATGAGCGAAATCGGATGATAACCACGCCCACTTTTTATATATATAACATTTTGGAAAACACAAAAAACCTGATTATTTAGTAAATAATACACCCAGAATGCTGAAATTTGGCATGTGGACTGATATTGAGACTCTTGATAAAAATTTGAAAAAAAAATGTAAATGGCCGTGGCACCCCACCTTTTTTGTCTAAGCAATTTTCAATGTTTCGGGAGCCATAACTCGAAGAAAAATTTACATATCGTAACAAAATTGGGTACACATATTTTCCTTATATCAGGAAATATTTCTAGTAAAAATGGACGGGATTGGTTAAAGACCACGACAATTTAGATATAAAACAAATTTAAAAGGTTTAAAAGTGTCGTACACTAGCATAATAACCTACAACTTAGCAAAAAACAGTTTTGAATCAATGATATTTCACTTATCAAGTTTTATTGTATTAGGAAATGGGTAGACATTTTTTTTGAACGGGTGGTGCCACGTGTTATGTAGAAAAGTAATTTATCTGAAATGAAATGTGCAATTGAAGCTCACGCTGAGTATATAATGTTCGATTACACCCGAGACACCTTTACTTGTTTTTTTTTTTTTTAATTCTTCAATGGGCATGTGCTACGTATGTATATCTTAATATATAAAAAACACGTGTCACACAATTGAGGCCAATGACTCCTAAACTACTGAACCGATTTTGAATTTGTTTTGCACCCCGTGTGTAGTTTGATCTAACTTGAAATATAGGATAGGTCTCTAGGGTCTCTAGGGTCTCGAGATATAGGCCAAAACGTGGACCCGGGCACCCCTAGAATGTGTTTATACAACATGGATATCAAATGAAAGCTGTTGCTGAGTGCTTTAGTACAGGGTAGTTTTCATACCTATTGGTGACTAGGTTCTCGAGTACCCCTAGAGTGTGTTTATAGAATATGGATAGCAAATGAAAGCTGTTGATGAGTGCTTTAGTAGAGGGTAATTGTCATACCCCTGGGTGACTAGGGTTTCGAGATATAGGCCAAAACGCGGACCTGGGTACCCCTAGAATGTGTTTATACAACATGGATATCAAATGAAAGCTGTTGCTGAGTGCTTTAGTACAGGGTAGTTTTCATACCTATTGGTGACTAGGTTCTCGAGTACCCCTAGAGTGTGTTTATAGAATATGGATAGCAAATGAAAGCTGTTGATGAGTGCTTTAGTAGAGGGTAATTGTCATACCCCTGGGTGACTAGGGTCTCGAGATATAGGCCAAAACGGGGACCTGAGTACCCCTAGATTGTGTGTATAGAATATGGATAGCAAATGAAAGCTGTTGATGAGTGCTTTAGTAGAGGGTAATTTTCATACCCCTGGGTGACTATGGTCTCGAGCTATAGGCCAAAACGTGGACCCGGGCACCCCTAGAATGTGTTTATACAATATGGATATCAAATGAAAGCTGTTGATGAGTGCTTTAGTAGAGGGTAATTTTCATACCCCTGGGTGACTAGGGTCTCGAGATATAGGCCAAAACGTGGACCCGGGTACCCCTAGAATGTGTTTATAGAATGTGGATATCAAATGAAAGCCTTTTGATGGGTGCTTTATTAGAGGGTAATTTTCATACCCCTGGGTGACTAGGGTCTCGAGATATAGGCCAAAACGTGGACCCGGGTACCCCTAGAATGTGTTTATAAAATATGAATATCAAATGAAAGCTGTTGATGACTGCTTTAGTACAGAGTAATATATTATCCATAGACGGACTGGGATTAGGACTAGGACTGGGACTGAGACTCGGAATGGGACTGGGACTGGGACTGGAATAAAATACATACCACCTTCTGGGACAGGCAATAAGGGATGCAGAAGAATGAGAAGAAATTGAGAGAAGAGAAAAGAGAGAAGGAGATTGAGAAAGAGATAGAATGAGACGAAGATGGAGATAGATGAAGCCAAAAGACGGAGGGAGGAGTGAATAAAAGGATTAGGAAAAAGTGAAGAGGGGGGAGGGCAGAGTCAGACGGAAAAAGCTTACTAAAAAGTATGCAGATTGGCCAAATTTAGGGCAGGACAAATTCTACCGGGTCTTCTAGTATATCTATAAATAAGTAATTGTCTTTTGTCTTACATATATATATATTTATGGTGATTCGTTTTGTTATTAGCTGCTTAAGATATCTTTGTAGTTTGCATATATGTATATAAATTTATATAGGGAAATTAAATTTTTTTTACTTTTCTTTTATTAAAATGGATTGAAATGTTATCAATAAATATTGTAAACAATATGGAATTTCAGTTTTCGTTACTAATTTGGTCTGATATCTGAGAGGAGGTAGGTAACACAACAAGGGGCTTTATAACAGCGAAAAAGCCATGGAAGGGCGGGTCAAGAGCAGCTGATAACAATGACTATAATGCTACTTGGTTAAGTGGCTGTGGCAACAGCAGTAAGTTGGCTTATAAAGGGGTATAGATTTGGAGAGGTTATTTTCTAGTGGGCAAGTAAATATACTTCTTGTCTGCTCAGGTAATATTTTCGCAGTTTGGTTCATTGGCCGTTAAAAAGATCCCGCGAAACTGAAGCTGCGGGCATGAGCGAGTGCACACGCCTCGACCAGTGGACATAAAAGCAAACTGTGGAATGTGTGAAGGGTACACATATATTTGGTCATATGGAGAAGGTAACATGTCTTATTGTCCTTTAGCAAAAGATGTTAATTAAAGCCTAAATATTCAGCTGGAATACACATAAATGCCTTAAATTTGTTAATTTGCTAGATCAGAAGATGTTTGTTTAACTGAAAAAAAAAGTTCAATATACCTCACCATTTTTTCTATACCTTTATATTAAGTCGCTTTCATGTTTATTCCCTCATTTCGATACGAATTTTGGACCCACGTAAAGTATTTTTGGGTAACTTCCCGTTGAGCTAGGGACTTGATACTTAGAACATAGTTCAGATCTGAGAGACATTACAATGCAAGTGAAAAAAACCCCGCTAGGTGGCGCACGGGTCGAGATATACAAACAATTTATTTCATAACAAATTAAATAGGTTTCAACGCGAGTCTTTACCAGATATAACCAGATAGGTGCTGTTATTTGAAGCGATTTAAACTCGCTTTCTATATTTCTATAGAAACCGTCTTAAGCTCATAAAGTTTAGGAATATGTGGACGGTGAATAGACGTTTACAGGCCGAAAGGGAACTTCAATAATATAGCCTCAGTCCCTCGTCTGAACATTGAGTCAAAAAACTAAATTGGAAATCCGACCTTACGGTGTATAACCAGACTGTAAGGAGCCTCAATACAAAACTAACCGACCTTTATTTGAAAATGTTACATTTGTTATGGAATCGCATTTACAGTGGAAGCAGTAAGGAAGGCGGTCGGCATGATGTGTTGGTGCACAGTGGCTAGTCATTGTCGGCTGGGGCGGGTCCTTGCCAACCTTACTGTTCCTGTGCCATAAACAGAAAAAAGTTCCTATCATGCCTATCAAAAAACTCAGCTGTCAAATTCAAAAAAAACCGACAGAAGCGCAGAGACCGACTCAAAACGCTCATAAATTCAAACTAAAACGACATCCGGTCGAACCGGATGCCACGGACAGACCGTTAGACATTCAAAAATTTAAAATTCAAAAAGAAATAACCGCAAACAAAAATTCCGAACCGGACATGACCGGTTACTAATCGCTGAAAATCAAAATAAAAAAAAAACGCTGAAAAATTAAAGGAAAACAAAAAGGCCGAATATACATAGGGGCGCCGCGGGTGGTGTTGCGACGCCCGATGCATTATCCCACCCTCAAAAACCATGGCCACCGTCACACCTAAAATTCCGGTGGCCCCTTACCTGGTAACCCTACGTGCCTTCTAAATAAATGGCGACGCCAGCATTCCCATTTTAAATATTAATTTATTTACAATTCATTATCAAAACACTTCAGTAAAAACTTATTCCGTATATACATGGCATTACAGGCTATATAACTAAAGCTATACTAAGGCTTATGAAAAATGATTATAAGGGAAACCCTAAGCAAAAGAAAACTCCAGGGTAAGTGTATTTTAAGATGTGAGAGTATCTGACTTAATTGGATATCCTTTTCTACGGCGAGTACAACCCAAAGGCTCCTAAGAAAATTGCTACTCTAAGTTTTCCTATTTCTTTCTTACGCTAGATTAGTAGGGGTACCATCCCGACGCGTACCTGTACTCCCTCTTTAAAAGTTTCCTCAACTTCCTACCTATTCTGCCTTTATTGTGTGTTATTTTATTTTATTTGATGTTATTTTATCTTATTGTAGTTTATGCTTTCTTGACTATTTTAGGCTAAGCTTACTGTGATTGCTTTTCTTTTATTGTTGTTATTATTATTTATAATCTTTATCGTTTTATTAAAGTTTATTTTATTCTGATTTATTTTATTTCATGTTCTTTTTTTTTCTTACTTGTATAAATCTGGTATGTAGTGCTGCTCGGGTTTTAATAATGTTTCAAAATAGTATAGATACACAAATAATATAGCAACTTAAGAATAACTACGCAATATATTTACAGAGGCACGTCTTTTAAAAATTCAAATTTGTGCTAAATAAACAAGACTGTCATATATTTCTTTTTATCATTTACGTAAGTTAGCAATTGATTGTTAAGACCTCGTCAAATCAGAGTTTGGTTAACATTGTGTTAAAAAGTTTTTACTTACGAGCTCAAGTAAAGCTACTATAAACTATGATTATATATTTAACTGATGCTGTGGTTCGTATGAGCTGTTTTATAAGCAATGGAGGGAGAAAACTTGTAATAATAGCGATATTCTTTCGTAATCGCGCTGCAAAGAAAAACAGTCTGTAGAGTATTGGAAAGCATAAGACTTGGGCCATACTAAGCCGTTTGGAAGCAACTCGTTCTGCTCAAGTTACAAGGACCCTTTCGATTCTCACATTCTCACATACGTCTGTGGAAGATGTGAAGAGTCAACGATTTTCAACAGTAATGATTTCGAAATTTCATCAGTTCTTTCTTTTATTTTAGTTAGTAAAAGAAAGATTCTTTAATACCGAAATCTTTATAAACTAACTCTAATATTTTAGAAAAGTTAGAGGATTCACAAAAGGAATCTTTTATTGAGAATTTCCGAAAAAAAAATTTTGAAGTTCAAGAAGATCTATTAGTATGAAGCCCGTTTTCGAACGTGCCTTCGAAAAGTTCCAAAGATTACCTAAAATTTTAGATAATTTCAAACCGTTTCCAAGCATTTACTTGGAATTTCAAGAATCTTTTAGTGTGCAGGGTTCCAGTCCAATTAATGTTAGTTAGTTAATCAAAAATATATTTTTCTTTAACCATCCCTTTTAAAGAGTATTCCAAGTTATCTCCCCTAAAAAAACAACTTAATTTTACATACATTGTATTGAAGAAAATCCACAGATGCCTTTGAAAAAGAAAAAATGGTCAAAATAAGTGTTATACCGGTCTGGGCCGAAATGAATTAGACGATACAACCCAGGGTAAAAGTAAAGTTTTGAAGCTTAGATAAAAATTTGTAGATTTAATAAAAAAATTCATCAGAATTTCTCATTCTCTTGTTTTGAAAATATTTTCCGAAACCGGAACGAACTCACCGCTTTAGATGTTGTTGCTGGTCTATATGCGGCGGCCCTGCTATTGTTGTTACTAAAATTGGTGGTGGTGGTGGTGGTACGTCCGGTGGTTGTTGTGCAGTTGGGTAGGCGCTGCCGGAGTCGCGCGTGGTGTCGCACGCAGTAATGGTGGCAGCGCGCGGTTTCGTTGCGCTATTGGTGGTGGTTGCGCGTTTGGTTGGCTGGCGCTATCGATGGTGGTTGCGCGCGGTGTTGCACGCAAGGGTGGTGGCAGCGCGTGGTTTCGTTGGCGCTATAGCTGGTGGTTGCGCGCGGTGTTGCACGCAAGGGTGGTGTTAACGCGCGGTTGGTGGTGGTAGCAGTAGCGCGCGGCTTTGGCTTTGTTTGTGACGGCGAGCGATGTTGGCGCGGTTGCTGGTAGCTGTGGAAGCGTTGGCAATGGTCGTTACGAAACGAATTATTGCGTCCACTTATATAAATGCTGTTGATAGCAAAATTGATCTCCAGCAATTTAGTTGGTTAATGATTACCAAAAACTCGTACCATGTTAGGATTGTGAAACTTTGCAAAATCAACGCCAACAATGCATTTAAACTTTTCGACTAATTTCATCACCGCATATATAACTCATGGGATTGTAGACCTCTGTAACTTGCAATACTTTTAGAAAACTTATTGCATTCCGCTTTAGCAGCATATATATATGTATGTGCATGGGTACACGTGTATCCTTTACTTTTGAACAATGACCGCATTCGTTGCTGAGCTTCTCTTGATTTCTGTGCTTAACATATATAAAGCAAAACTCTTCAGTCTTCGCTCACTTTTACTGCGATGGTTTTTTATTACCCATTTTTATTTTATATATGCAAGCAGTTTCTGTCTGCCGACGCTATGCTCTGCCGCAACGTTTTGGGCCCGTCATCAATAGTTAACACATAATTGAGAACATACAAACCATAAAATCAAATTCTTTATTATTCTTCACGCTCGCCTCTTTTTTAATAAATTTTGTTTTTTTCATTCAATACATCTTTTAGATTATTAAATTTGTGCACAATTTCCAATAGTTTCTTTCTCCAACCACCAACAAGGGCAAAGATTACAAAGCGGCCAACCTCGCTTTTTTTTTTTCTTTCTTCTAAAAGTTGAGGAATCAGGGATATTGCTTGGCAATCGTTGGGAATATTCTAACACCCCGTGCTCCTCGCACGTGCGGAGGAGACACGTGATGTCTCTCAAATACTATTGCTTAATATTAATATACACGATGTTTGGCAATTTAGCACGTCCTGCAAGTAGGTTAAACAATTGCCAATTGCACTCATTCATTTTGGGGGGGGGGGGGGGGGGGGGGGGGGGGGGGGTGGTAATATTCAATTTTAAAATGTAACTTACGCTCTTCAGCCTTTCAGGATTTTATTATGTAGCACAAGTTGAGAATTTCTGGAAGTTCGGCAAAAAGGACAGGAGACTATTTTAGTGTTGCTGTAAACCGCCCGAATTGTAATGGTACACTATCTGCATTTGAGGGTGGCGCTAATCATTTCCTCCAGCTATATGTACACTTAGGTTTATTAATGATGTTTGGTGGTTTCACGGTTTATTATTTTTTTTTTTCGATATTTATTTTAAATTAAACCGGACTTTTCGTCCACAATTTGCCACGACACTATTTTAGTTCACCACTTTTCTTGATCAGAGATCTCTCTACAATGGCGCACGACGCCGTCTGGCTGCTAAGCAAAATTTTTCTTTCCTTTTTTCTTTTTCCATTCAGCGATGGAAAAACACAGTTATCTAACTGTGACGGCGATTATCGATTGGTTCATTGTTATCGTTGGCTCATCCCTACAGCACTGTACCGGTCGCGTTCCGGTTGTCAAACCCTTGTATTGATGATATGTGGATGGAACGTAGAGAAAGCGTAAAACTTTGCAACTTTTGTGTCCTGCGGGAACGTTGTACGCCGAATTAGGTAAAACTTTACCACCACGCAGGGCATAATTGCTAATGCATCGTTTGCATTTCACGTTTGCCATCTCCTTTTGACAATCTCTATGCCAGTACAATGAAACGAATAAAATCAGCTGATGAGATGAGCCACCTACACATTGCGCCAGGTGTTATTGAAAGTTCGTCAATGTCATGGGAATTTTTAGCGATGCCACCCGCGCGAGTGAGTGAGGGTGAATCCTATCTTTTCCCTAACACTAGCCAACTGGTACGTTCTAAGGTTGAATCTCCCAAGTGGACCATAACAGACCTGCTTCGCTTTGAAGATCTGACGATGAAGCGAACAGGAAACCGGTTCACCTGTGGGAAGCCACTTCCAGGACCCTCCGATGCCAAGCAACGTGGGGCACGACTCACCCCTAAGATAAGAGTCTCAAAGTTCTACCGCGAAGCTAGCCGGGCAACAAGGTCCATCAAAAAAAGTTTAGTCAAATCGGGAATTAATTCTGTTTCCTAGTTTAAGGCTTTGCGGCAAGTAGGCATTTGTTATGGAGAACTCGTCAAAACTCCGAAAGGGTAGTCCGACCTAAGCGCGGACTACCAGGGTGTTCACGGTCCTCGGTGAGTACGCGTGTGAACATCCTATGAGGTCAGTGCTCGGGGAGAAAACTGGGCGAGATGTCCCCGACCGCCAAAATGCCCAGACAAAAAAAAGTCCGATTGGTAGGTAGATATAAAAAAAATCATTTGGTAATTTGGCAAAAAAAGTGTTTTTGTTGTTCATTGTGGACGATTATCCGAAGCATGGAAGTGCCCTATCAATTTCCCGTTTAGGTCCTCGAGATCATACAGTGCATAGCCTATTTTCCGGAGCACGCGACACTTTAGGTATTTTGGCAGGAATTTGGCGTTAATGCCCTGCTTGAAGTTACTTAAGGCAACGTTTTTCCTGAAAACTTCTTGTCCTTCCTTGCAGTTGACTTGCCTAGAGCGCTTGTTATAGGTGTTTATCCCCCTATCCTTGGCCTGATCAAAATTTCTACGGATCTGCTCGCGAATATTAGTCAACTTGTCCGTTCTGCTCACTATTGTAACCTGGTCTTCCCGAAGGCTGCCGAGTTTCTCTAAAATTGTGTACGCTGAGGCATGTTGAACCATATTTTGGCCATATAATGCAAAGTATGGAGAGTACTGAATCGCCGTATGGAAATCACTTCTCAAAACAGATAAAATCTCGGGTATATGCTTATCCCAATCGGTATGGTCAGGTTTACCTTCAGGGAAAATCCTATTCTTCGAAACAATTTCTCTATTAACGCGCTCGGATGCGTTTGCTTGGGGAGAATATAACCCCGTCCTCACGTGCGTCACCCCGTAATTTACTAAAAATTGGTTCATTTCCTTCGAGATAAACTGCTTGCCATTGTCACTATGAATAAATTCAGGGACCCCTACAGCTGGAAAAATTTTGAAGCGAAGTAATTTATAACGTTAACAGTGGTGGCTCGGTCCTAGGAAATCGCAATATAATCGCTGAAATGGCCTCTCGGATGCAAAGGTATTTTCTATAGGCGGTCTCGACTGCTGATTAGTAGGTTTTACTGATTTGCAGGTATCACAACGCTGGACGTAGTCCCTGACGTCCTTAGCCTGCTGCGGCCAGAAGTATTTCTGCCTAACGCGTTCTAAGGTTTTCTGCCACCCGCCATGGTAACTCTGGTTAGCGTCATGTGCTAGTCTCACTGCTTCCTCAGTCAACCCTTTCGGCAACCATAATCGCCACAGCGAGTCTTCTTCACCTTCAACCCCCTTACGAAATTTAACTCGTTTGAAAATTACCCCGTCCACCACTCGTAAATCCGGAAGCGATTCCTCATTTTCGGTGACGGTCCGAATTAAGTCTAAATATTCGTTGCTGCTAAATTCGGGCGAGACTAAATCTATTTCCCCGGGTGTGCTAGTGAAAGACAACTCATCGGCATCAAACCGCGACAGCGCATCTGTTACTACATTCAGGGTGCCCTTACGATGTTCCATTTTAAAGTCGTATCTTTGCAGTAAGAGTGACCACCTCGCCAACCTCCCGCTCAAGTCCTTTTGTGTCATTAACCACTTGAGACTGGAGTGGTCCGTGATAATACGAAACGGTAATCCCTCCACATAGGGTCGGAAACGCTTCACGCTGATTATGGCGGCGAGACATTCCAGCTCGGTTACCGTGTAATTGCGTTGAGCATTATTCAGTTTTTTCGACACAAACGCGATCGGATCCTCAGCGCCCTCGTCATCGACCTGGAACAACACTCCGCCAACACCTATTTTGGAAGCGTCGCATTGTATTACGAATTCCCTTGAAAAGTCTGGTTGGGCCAAGACAGGGGCGGAACTCAAAGCTACTTTTAGCTTTTCGAAGGCCTCTATAGCTTCAGAGGTAAGCTTGAACGGGCCTGCTGACGTACGGAGACAGTCGGTCAAGGGACCTGCCAAGTCAGCAAAATTGGTAATAAACGCCCTGTACCAATTCGCCATGCCCACAAACCTACGCACTTGCCGAGGGGATTTAGGGATCGGGAAGTTTTGCATTGCTTCTATTTTCCCTGGATCCACTTTCAAGCACCCGCTGCCTATCAAGTACCCTAAGTAACGAATTTCCTTCTGACAAAATTTACTTTTTTCCACGTTTATTGTCAGCCCTGCGTCTCTCAAACATTGGGCCACTTCCGCTAGCAATTTTAGGTGATCCTCAAAATTAGTGCTACATACCATCAGATCGTCCAGGTAGACAAAGACGTTCTCTCGCAGACGCGAAGGGATTGCCTTGTCCATCAGCCTACTCATAGTCTGCGGTCCATTGCACAGACCAAATGGCATTACTTTGAAGTGGTACAGAGGCCTTCCCGGAACTGCGAATGCTGTTTTTTCCTTAGAGGACTCTGTCAATTTGATCTGGAAGAACGCGTCCTTCAGATCAATGCCACTAATAAAATGCGTATCTCTCAGTCTGCTCAATAAGCCGTTCATATGAGGCAGGGGGTACGAATCTTTCTTAGTCACCGCGTTGACCTTCCTGGAATCTATGCACAGCCTAACTTTACCTGGTTTCCGGACCAGTACTACAGGACTACACCACGGGGAGTTTGATTCTTCTATAACTCCTAATTCGAGTAACCTGTCTAGTCCGCTAAAAGCTTCGGCTTGCCTCGGTGGCGAAAGAGGGAAATGTTTGCTTTTTATGGGAACGGCATCACCGGTGTCGATGTGATGCTCCACTAATTTAGTTTGCCCTAGGCCTAACTTCTCGTACGAAAGCAACGTCTCGATGACCTTTTGCAATTCTAATTTTCGTTCTGGTGACAATTCGTGGAGGTTAAGTTCCTCTTCCTTTTCAAGTCTAATCTCTATGCACTCTACGCTTGGGAATATTTCGGGAGCTAACGCAAATGCTCTCCAAAAATCTACCCCGAAGTACGCTTCTTGGAGCAATGAGGGAACAAGGTAAAAACGAATAACCTTTGTGATATTTTTGAAGGTGACTGGTAGGGATACTGAGCCTAAAATTGTTTGCTTGTTGCCGCCCGCGGTATATACGAACGCGTGTAAGGGCTGATATTCGAAGCCGTTATCCTCTAGGAATTCTAATCCATTTTTCCCTAAGATGGAGACGTTGGCTCCCGAGTCCAACAGCCCTACAAGAAAGCTATCTCTAATTTTAGCCTTTACTAGAGGCCTTTCATCCTCTGTAAGCGTTAACGTGGTGGCTTGCAGCAGTCTACGCTCCTGTACTCTCCTGTGGTATCTCTTCCTACACTTCAAAATATTGTTTAAAAATGGAATGTCTTATTTGTTCGTACCTATGTTCCCTTTCTTCAGGGTTTGGTGAAAAATGCGTTTGGCATGCGACATCCCTATGCTGGCGTCGCAGAATCTTGATACGCTCGCCCATCGCGGATGAGGACGTTTGACTCTCAGATTCGGAACTATTCGAATTGTCCGTACTGTCAGGGTAAGTTATTATCACGTTTGAGGGCTCTTCTGCCAGGGTACTACTGCACCTCGGAAGCGTATCACCTCCATGCAGAGATTCACCCTCTGGTTCAGCGCACGGGACGACGCCTCGTGCACTGGCTGATGTGGGAGCTATGAAGCCGAACGAGGTTCCCCCGCCTTCTCGCTCGGGTACTGGTTTCCCTGCCTGCGATGGTCCCTAGGGCATTTAGGAGTAAATACACCCTTATACCCACATTTAAAACAAAAAGGATTTTTTATGGGTTCCTCACAATATATATAGGAGTGCCCCATTGCCTGGCAATTCCAGCATTGGATTCCCGAATATTCCGGTCTTCTGTTGCGTCGATATTCCAGCGCCTCTATTTGTGGATCCATTTCGCCGTCCTCGCTTTCCCTCCTCATGTCTGGGGTTGTCGCGCGTGCTTCGTTTACATGCCGTCCCGGGTAAGTGGCTCCCAACAGCTTGCTTTCTTTCAGCACTTGTTCACCTCTGCGTGCTACATCGCGTAGATCATGAAGGGTCCTTACATCTGCGTTGAAAAGCATCAGCTTAAGGCTACTGTTGACGTTTATTTTTATTATGTCAATCAGTAGAAGCTCCGACATTGGCTATCTTAAGCGCGCGTTCAAGGAGATTATGTCCGTGTGAAACACGTCATAGCACTCACTTGCTTTCTGCTTCCGCATGGAGATCTCCATCATGATCTCGTGGTCAGTTTTCAAAGTGCCAAACTCTCTTTTCAATGAGTAGCACAAAAAGGCATAAGTCGCGTTTGGGTTTTGTTTCGTGAAAAGCCAGTACCATTCTTCGGCCCGCCCGGAAAGAAACAGGTGGAAACTAGCCATTATTTGTTCGTCCGTGCATTGTGTGCGCTCACACAAGGTGTTCAGTTTAAAAAGGAAATCGGCCACTCTCCCAGTGCCGTCGAACGAGATTTTCCACTCCTGCGGCTTCACTACTATGTTGCTCGGAGCAGGGTATATTGGCGGTACTACCGTTGGAAATGGGTTACGGTCCATCCTACTTGCGTTCCTGTTTTGCTGATTTGATTGCTGCGCGGATTCGAGAGCGGCATTGAGCTGGGCCTTATTGGCTCTAATTGAGCCCATCTCTCTCCGCATTTCCTCCTGCGAAGCCCGGAACAGTTGGTGTAGCACGTCCACCCACGAGCCTCCACGAGTGGCTTCGTCCTGCATTCCTATGGTATTCGCCCGATCACTTGTAGCGTCCCCAAAATTTCCCATCTCCTGATTTGGTGGTAAAGCGCCAGTTACTGCGGGTGCATAGGTCGACACATTGGTCATTAGCTCCGAGATATCGTGCGCGTTCACGTGACTGGTGCTTCCCGGTCGGTCCAGTTTCTCGCGAGGGTCATTCAGGTCCGAGCCCATGTTTATTAACGCGGGATCTCCGTATTGTCCCCCTACTGGGGTGCGCACCACCAAGGGACGCCTGGCCTGAGAGAAGGCCTCTCTATTTTTATTACCCCGTTGCTGGTTTCTCTGGGGATTCCCCGCACTCCCGGACGGAGTGTTCCGGTCCGATTGCCCGAATGACTGGTCGCGCGACATGTACAAGGGAAAAAAATTTGGTCAAGCAAAAAAAAACTTTTGCCACGTAAGACGCTTAGGGATAAAAAAAAAATTATATACAAAAAATTGAGCGAAAATAATTGCTGAAACCTCTGATCGATAGTCGTATCGGATAGAAGGGGTCAAAAGCTGCAAAAAAAATGATTAGATAAATATGTCTTAAGTAACCCATGGAAATGCTGACATCCCATTCCCAAAAGGCAGTAGGCTACAGGAAAAAAAAATTACATAAATTCATTCATACTTGTCCCTAGTGCTCCCAACCGCAATGCGAGGGGGTCTTAAGGCCCCCCTCCGAGACTGGTTGGGGCCACCAGGGTTGGTTCCAGACACACACGGGTAGGTCTCAACACGCCCAGCCGCAACGCAGGGGCAGTCTCCAGGGGCTTGCACCTGGGACTGGTTGGGGGTGTTGGGGCCTCCCGTCCATTCTCTCTGGACACCCCTCCTGCCTCCACCGCAATGGGTGGAGCGGTTTCGAAACCGCTCCCCAGCCTGGTGGGACAGGAAGGAGTGCCACTTTGAATCCCAGCTCAACTCGTCACAGTCCAGGTGGTATTCGAAACAACCACCTGGGACGTGGTATGAGCTGGGGTTCTTTCAACACATACACACACACTCACTCTAACAACACAAATTCGGCAGATAAACCAAAAAAAACTACTTTACAAAAAAAAACCCAATTTAGCGGACAAAATATTTCCAAAGCCGACTAACGGACAACATTCCGGCAAAATAAAAACCCCAACTACAAAAAAAAATATAAAGTGCGTGCAGCACTGCCTCATCGGGTGAAAAAAAAAATAAAAAAAATTCCGGAGACTGACGTGAAGTCTCGCGGATCCCTCAGCTACCGGAGACGATGATCACTCCGGACACCCTGATACGTCCAACCATCCCACCGCAACGTAGGTGGCAGCTCCTGTGGCTGCTCACTCGGACTGGTGGGATGGTCAACTTCACAAGTTGACCTGGAGTGACCCTCGCACCCGGCGCCTCAGGAACCACGTTGGGCGCATATGTTATGGTAACGCATCTTTGATGGAAGCAGTAAGGAAGGCGGTCGGCATGATGTGTTAGTGCACAGTGGCTAGTCATTGTCGGCTGGGGCGGGTCCTTGCCAACCTTACTGTTCCTGCGCCATAATCAGAAAAAATTTCCTATCATGCCTATAAAACTAGCAGCTGTCAAATTTAAAATAAACTGACAGAAGCGCAGAGACGACTCAAAACGCTTATAATTCAAAATAAAACAACATCCGGCCGAACCGGATGTCACGGACAGACCGTTAACATTCAAAAAATTTAAACTTCAAAAAAAAAATGAAACGCAAAAAAAATTACCGAACCGGACATGGCCGGTTACTAAAGCTGAAATTCAAAAGAACAAAAAAAAAAGCTGAAAAGTAAAAGAAAGGGAAAAGGGGCCACCGAAATATAGGTGCGTCGGTGGCCATGGATTTTGAGGGTGGGATAAAGCACCGGGCGTCGCAACACCACCCGCGGCGTCCCTCTATATATTCGGCCCTTTCTTTTACTTTTCAGCTTTTTTTTGTTCTTTTGAATTTCAGCTTTAGTAACCGGTCATGTCCGGTTCGCTATTTTTGTTTGCGGTTATTTCTTTTTGAATTTTAAATTTTTGAATGTCTAACGGTCTGTCCGTAGCATCCGGTTCGACCGGATGTCGTTTTAGTTTCAATTTATGAGCGTTTTGAGTCGGTCTCTGCGCTTCTGTCGGTTTTTTTTTTAATTTGACAGCTGCTAGTTTGATAGGCATGATAGGAACTTTTTTCTGATTATGGCGCAGGAACAGTAAGGTTGGCAAGGACCCGCCCCAGCCGACAATGACTAGCCACTGTGCACTAACACATCATGCCGACCGCCTTCCTTACTGCTTCCATCAAAGATGCGTTACCATAACACATTGTGACTATAAAGTTATTTCCTTTACAGAAACGTGGTTAAAGCCAAACGATTTCGATTCTGAATGTTTTTCGAGCGATTACCAAGTATTCATAAATGATCCTTCTACTCGCCGTACATTCTACATTAACGTCCGCAGAATTAATTGTTCCTTGTATTGAATCGATTGAACTAAAATATATCCGCATCCAGTTAGGAAATAATCATATATACTTAGCTGTCTGTTACATTCCACCCTCATCTGATATTTCAGTTTACATGCAACTCACCTCTCTGCTTGAAACTATTAATTTAATGTTGAAACCCTGTGATTCTATAATTGTTTTGGGATCTTCAACCTTCCTCACATTTCTTGGAGTATCTTTGATGGAAGCATCGTACCAGTTTCATCCAAAATTGGATATAACGATTTTCTGAACGATATGACAAATCTCTCCCTTAACCGAATTAATGTTATCCATAACAACTTTGGAAGAATTTAGATTTAGTATACGTTGACGACACATCTAAATTTTCCTTGAGCCGTTGTGATCCTTTGGTTTTACCAGAAGACGCTTACCATCCTTCTGTAGAGATATTTTACGAAATAATAAAAAACATTAAAGATTGCGGTACTAATCTGTGTGCTTCAGATTTTGGGTTTGACTTTAATTTTGCCAAAGCCAATTTTATAAACTTAAACCGAGAACTATCTAAATTCACGTGGCCTAATTATAGTGGAGATATTGAAGTCAACGTCTCGCATTTTAATAATACCATTTACAGCCTATTCGAAAAGTAGTTTGCTAAACGTAAATTAGCCTATGATGAACCAACCCAAGAGAACTTAAAGATTTAAAAAATAAAAAAACCCGGTCATTAAAGTTATACAAGAAATCAGGTTTAAGCAAAGACTACTTGCGGTATTCGATTTTACGTCAGAAGTATTTTGAACTCAATAAAAAGTGTTATAAGGCTTATATCTGTAAGATGAAAAAGAATATTATTGGGAATCCAAAAGCTTTTTATGGTTTCGTAAACCCCAAACGAAACGTAAAGGGGTTCCCTTTAGTTATGAAATACAAAGATTTTATATCCAAGGATAATCGAGATATTGCAAATTTCTTTGCACAATGTTGCGAAGCAAATTATTCCATAGATGCCCTTGCTCAGTCACACAAATATCCCTACCAATTTCACTCCAACAACTTAATCACTACGCCAATTATCTCTCATGAAGATGTCTTATTTTACCTCAGGACCTTGAAGGAATCTTCCAAAAGCGGTCCTGATAGGATTCCCACATGCTTTTTAATAAAATGCGTAGATTATATCTATATAAGCCTTTAACTAACTTGTTTAATCTATCTTTGAAGTGTGGCATCTTTCCGTCAGCGTGGAAATAATCTTTTCCCATTCCTCTTCATAAGAACGGGAGTAGGTCTCTCATTGAAAAATATCGGGGCATAGCTAAGCTCTCCGCTATTTCAAAATTATTTGAAGCTCTTGTTACCAGCCAGCTCACACTTCCGATCTCTACATTAATTGCTAGTTGCCAACACGGATTTCGCAAGGGAAAATCAACACTTACCAACCTGCTTTAATTCACAACTCATGTCTCAAATGGGTTTCGTGAATACATGCAGATGGACGTTGTATACACAGATTTTAGCAAAGCGTTTGACAAAGTATGTCACTCGCTACTCATTAATAAACTGGATATTCTAGGCTTTCAACCAGGTCTCACGCAATAGATATCGTCTTATCTTCTTGATAGAACTCAAAGAGTTATCTTTAAAAATGCTTTGTCCGATGTCATTGATGTAACTTCTGGAGTTCCTCAGGGCAGTCATCTTGTCCCAATTCTGTTCTTGCTGTTTATAAACGATATTTCTACAACAATACAATTTTCTAAAATTTTGATGTACGCTGATGATGTAAACATTTTTTTTTATCCCATGCGTCAAGCGAAGAAAGGTCTCTTTTACAATCAGATCTGGATGCATTGCACAATTGGGGCCACTTAATCTTAAAAATGCAAATTTATGTGCTTTTCTCGTAGAGCGTGGTTTGCACACAGAGTATATTAACTTTGATTGGATAACGGTTGGTTGTACAGGTATAAAGGAATCGAGATAGACATAGACTACCGTATACCAAAATCATCAATATCGAAAAAAAATTTGAATGAACCATGTCCGTCCGTCCGACCGTCCGTCCGTCCGTTAACACGATAACTTGAGTAAATTTTGAGGTATCTTGATGAAATTTGGTATGTAGGTTCCTGAGCACTCTTCTCAGGTCGCTATTTAAAATTAACGATATCTGACTATAACCACGCCCCCTTTTTCGATATCGAAAATTCCGAAAAACCGAAAAAATATGATAATTCATTAACAAAGGCGGATAAAGCGATGAAACTTGTAGGTGGGTTGACCTTATGACGTAGAATAGAAAATTAGTAAAACCTTGGACAATGGGCGTGGCACCGTCAACTTTTAAAAGAAGGTAATTTAAAAGTTTTGCAAGCTGTAATTTGGCGCCCACCGTGGTGTGATGGTATCGTGCTCCGCCTGCCTCACCGTATGCCCTGGGTTCGCACCCCGGGCAAAGCAACATCAAAATTTTAGAAATAAGGTTTTTCAATTACAAGAAAATTTTTCCAAGCGGGGTCGCCTCCGCAGTGTTTGGCAAGCGCTCCGAGTGTATTTCTGCCATGAAAAACTCTCAGTGAAAACTCATCTGCCTTGCAGATGACGTTCGGAGTCGGCATAAAACATGTAGGACCCGTCCGGCCAATTTGTAGGGAAAATCAAGAGGAGCACGACGCAAATTGGAAGAGAAGCTCGGCCTTAGATCTCTTCGTAGGTTATCTCGCCTTACATTTATTTATTTATTTAAGCTGTAATTTGGCAGTCGTTGAAGGTATCATGATGCAATTTGGCAGCAACGTTACTACTATTACTAAACATGTGCTAAGTAAATCGGATGAAGAACAGGCCCACTTTTTAAAAAAATATTTTTAAAAGTCAATTTTAACAAAAAATTTAATATCTTTACAGTATATAAGTAAATTATATCAACATTCAAATCCAGTAATGATATGGTGCAACAAAATACAAAAATAAAAGAAATTTTCAAAATGGGCGTGGCTCCGCCCTTTTTCATTAAATTTGTCTAGAATACTTTTAATGCCATAAGTCGAACAAAAATTTTCAAATCCTTGTGAAATTTGGTAAGGGTATCTCCTCTATGACGATAACTGTTTTCTGTGAAAATGGGCGAAATCAGTTGAAGCCATGCCCAGTCTTTATACACAGTCGACCGTCTGCCCTTCCGCTCGGCCGTTAACATGATAACTTGAGCAAAAAACCGATATAGCTTTACTAAACTTAGTTCACGTACTTATCTCAACTCACCTTATCTTGATATAAAAAACGGTCGCAATCCGACTATGACCACTCCCACTGTTTCGATATCGAAAATTACGAAAAATGAAAAAATGCCATAATTCTATACCAAATACGAAAAAAGTGATGAAACATGGTAATTAGATTGGTTTGTTGGCGCAAAATATAGCTTTAGAAAAAACTTTGTAAAATGGGTGTGACACCTACCATATTAAGTAGAAGAAAATGAAAAAGTTCTGCAGGGCGAAATCAAAAGCCCTTGGAATCTTAGCAGGAATACTGTTCGTGGTATTACATATATAAATAAATTAGCGGTACCCGACAGATGATGTCCTGGGTCGCCCTTTTAAAGCCCTCATTAATACCTTTAATTTGATACCCATATCGTACAAGCACATTCTAGAGTCACCCCTGGTCCACCTTTATAACGATATTTCGAAAGGCGTTCACCTATCGAACTAAGGCCCACGCCCTTTCAAAATACCCATTAACACCTTTCATTTGATACCCATATCGTACAAACAAATTCTAGAGTCACCCCTGGTCCACCTTTATGGCGATATCTCGAAAAGGCATCTACCCATAGAACTAAGGCCCACTCTCTTTTAAAATACTCATTAACACCTTTCATTTGATACCCATATCGTACAAGCACAGTTTAGAGTCACCCCTGGTGCACCTTTATGGCGATATCTCGAAAAGGCGGCCACCAATCTTGGCAGGTACACTGTTCGTGGTATTACATATATAAATAAATTAGCGGTACCCGACAGATGATGTCCTGGGTCGCCCTTCTAAAGCCCTCAATAATACCTTTAATTTGATACCCATATCGTACAAACAAATTCTAGAGTCACCCCTGGTCCACCTTTATGGCGATATTTCGAAAGGCGTTCACCTATCGAACTAAGGCCCACGCCCTTTCAAAATACCCATTAACACCTTTCATTTGAAGGTACAAACAAATTCTAGAGTCACCCCTGGTCCACCTTTATGGCGATATCCCGAAAAGGCATCCCGTAGAACTAAGGCCCACTCTCTTTTAAAATACTCATTAACACCTTTCATTTGATACCCATATCGTACAAACAAATTCTAGAGTCACCCCTGGTCCACCTTTATGGCGATATCTCGAAAAGGCGCCTACCCATAGAACTAAGGCCCACTCTCTTTTAAAATACTCATTAACACCTTTCATTTGATACCCATAACGTACAAGCACATTTTAGAGTCACCCCTGGTCCACCTTTATGGCGATATCTCGAAAAGGCGGCCACCAATCTTGGCTGGAACACTGTTCGTGGTATTACTTATATAAATAAATTAGCGGTATCTGACAGATGATGTCCTGGGTCGCCCTTTTAAAGCCCTCACTAATACCTTTCATTTGATACCCATATCGTACAAACAAATTCTAGAGTCACCCCTGGTCCACCTTTATGGCGATATCTCGAAAAGGCGTCCACCCATAGAACTAAAGCCCACTCTCTTTTAAAATACTCATTAACACCTTTCATTTGATACCCATATCGTACAAACAAATTCTAGAGTCACCCCTGGTCCACCTTTATGGCGATATCTCGAAAAGGCGTCCACCCATAGAACTAAGGCCCACTCTCTTTTAAAATACTCATTAACACCTTTCATTTGATACCTTATCGTACAAGCACATTCTAGAGTCACCCCTGGTCCACCTTTATGGCGATATCTCGAAAAGGCAGCCACCAATCTTGGCAGGCACACTGTTCGTGGTATTACTTATATAAATAAATTAGCGGTATCCGACAGATGATGTCCTGGGTCGCCCTTTTAAAGCCCTCACTAATACCTTTCATTTGATACCCATATCGTACAAACAAATTCTAGAGTCACCCCTGGTCCACCTTTATGGCGATATTTCGAAAGGCGTTCACCTATCGAACTAAGGCCCACGCCCTTTCAAAATACCCATTAACACCTTTCATTTGAAGGTACAAACAAATTCTAGAGTCACCCCTGGTCCACCTTTATGGCGATATCTCGAAAAGGCGGCCACCAATCTTGGCTGGAACACTGTTCGTGGTATTACTTATATAAATAAATTAGCGGTATCCGACAGATGATGTCCTGGGTCGCCCTTTTAAAGCCCTCACTAATACCTTTCATTTGATACCCATATCGTACAAACAAATTCTAGAGTCACCCCTGGTCCACCTTTATGGCGATATTTCGAAAGGCGAATAGAAGTAGCAAATTTGCCAGTCAAACAAACCACCGCTGTATAGCTAAATGGTTAACGCAGCGTGCCTAAAGCGTACTGATGATGAAGGTTTAGCACCCTTCGAAATGGATCTATCTGCGCAGCTATGGCAGGTTGTCTGAAAATTTTTCTACTTACTATTCCAAAAACAAAATACAATTTTTCAAATTTAGAAAAATTTAAAAATAACAATAATTATGATTAGAAAAAAAGTATTGTTCTAGCGTTGAGCTCGAATCGAACCTTGAATCATTTATCAATAATCCGATAAAAACAAAAACAATTATTATTATTATTATTATTATTATTACTATTGATAGGTCTGGAAGCACTGCGACTTTTGTGCAGATTTATTGTGCAAGACCTTTCAGCCTAATTTTGCATCTGGAGGCTCTTGATGTAGCTAAGTACCTCCTCAGGCTTTTTACTCCATATCACATAGGGATTGAGATAGTCTCTACCTAGCTAGAGCGACGCATTCGCAGAGAATGTGAACCGGTGTTTCATTATCCAGCTCATAGAAACGACAAATTTGGGTATCAGATAGATTTAATTTACTTAGGTGATATCGTAGACTGCAGTGTCCCGTGTAGTACCCAGTAAGAGTTCTTAGGTCCTGCCTGCTTATGTTAATGAGTTCGGCTGATACTTTCGGTGCCGGAAGTATAAGCAGTTTGGCCTGCCTTTGCCCTGAGCAATCAATCCAGTGACGTCTGAATTGTTTAGTTTCCCTGGTGTGTGCTTTTGTGAGTCCACAAAAGGGCTCTGGCCCATAGAATGCTGACGTAGTAATTTGCTTTGCTAGATAATCTGCATGTTCATTACCTTCTTGTCCCTGGTGTCCGGGAACCCATCCCAACAAAACCTTGTTTTTGGCTCGCAGGGCATTAAGGATTTCAGTGCATTAATCCACTAGCTTGGATGTAACTGTGTAGGCGCGCAGTGCCGCTTGGGTGTCCGACATAATATAGATGCTCTTCGATGTTGAGCGTCTCCGCAGACATTCTCTATTGCATGAATTTCTGCCTGAAATATGGTAGGGTAGCATCCCATTGGTATCGATTTTTTGAAGCTTGGCCCATAGTTGCCAGCTCCCGTTCTTCCGTCATCGAATTTCGATTCATCCGTGTACCAGACCTCTGAGTCAGGGTCGTTATAAGGATTTCCTATTTCCCAGTGGGTCCTGTCCACAATGGACACTTCAAAGTTCCGTGACATTCTGAGCTTAGGGGACATTACGTCACACAGTTTTAATGAGGGTTTACCTATGAATTTTCTTATTACTTTCATATGCCCTATCATATTTCCTTCCTTCTATTCAGAAATATTTGGAAGTCTTAGTGCACCTAGTATTGCCTCTTTCTCTATCAGAATAGGGAAGGAAGGTATTCCCACTAAAGCACTAAGTGCGTCAGCAGGGGCGGTTCTCATCGCATCCGTTATGCCAACGCAAACTAATCGATGCAGTTTGCTTAGTTTAGCCGTTGCCGTTCTTTGCGTGGTCTTCTGCCACCAAACTAGGGAAGCATAGGTGACTATTGGCCTTACAACAGTATTAAATGTCCAATATAACATTTTTGGACAAATCCCCCATGTTTTGCAGTAGAGACGAGTACAGGCGAAGAAAGCTCTTGTTGCTTTCAGGTTCATTTTCATACATGGTGATTTTCCCTCATTTTGTCTCCAAAGCTCTCAGCTGAGTATGTAATGTTCGGTTACACCCGAATTTAGCCTTCCTTACTTGTTTCATAACAAATTAAATAGGTTTCAAGGCGAGTCTTTACCAGATTTACCAGATATAACCAGATAGGTGCTTTTATTTGAAGCGATTTAAACTCGCTTTATATATTTCTAAAGAAACCGTGTTAAGCACATAAGATTTAGGAATATGTGAACGATGAATAGACGTTGGCTGAGCGACTATTGCAGTCATCAGCAGCCAACTTCAGTCAACATTATATTTTAATAGCTAATTTATACGAAAAGAAAAAGACCTGAATTTTATATTAAACATAAACTGAATTTGAACATGTACCTTATTTATAATTACCGTAACTAAGTTACATATATATAAATATGTACATTGAACCTTTTTATACATTACTATTTGATGTATAGCTATTATATTTAAGACTCATGAATTGTGTTAAGTCCATGAATTATATCTATATTTACATCTATTATAGTATAACAGTTCACACTTCGCCGCTCTGGCAACCCCATCCGTGAGTTGACAGATCGGGTTTGTGTACATATGTACATACATATGTTTTTGTTGACATTTTCTTTTGCTTTATATTATTATTCATTCGAAATTGTATATCCACTCGGTTTGTCAGCAAATTTGTGAATTTTACCTGTTAAAAAGTAATAAACCTCTCGTATAAAAGAAAATAGTTTCTTTACCACTTCAAAGTGCCCCGCTTTATTTATTTTGAGAACTTCTAATTTCGGTTCGGATTTGTATGTATTGGAATCTCGGTTCCTCGGTCAACAGTGCCATATTAAGTACTTTTGTCAGCATAAATTTCGCAGTACATTTACGGCTTTAGAGCCACCTTTGCTGAACCCGCTGCAAAAAACCAGAACGCCACTATACCACCATCACATCATCGCCACCATCACCACATCATCGTCATCATCACCACATCATCGCCGCACCAGCCACATCCTCTAACCAGGTAAAACCACATCCCCTTAAGCAGTGGTCCTTCGACACCACTACCGGAACCAGCGGCACAAAAGGTTATCATTTGGAAACTGTGGGTATTAAATGAGATTTTAATACACCCCTAAACAGTGGAAAAATATATAAAATTGGAAAAAGTAAGGCAATTTTCATTTTCGAGGAAGAGAATTTCCCGCCAAAAATCCTCATTTCCCGCCAAAATTTTACATACCATTCGTATATATACATATATATATATATATATACATATAGCAATAACCCCATATTGCACAACTCAATACGGTACATGTGCAAAGCAAAATAAGAAAAAATCATTAGTTAGCTACAGTGGACACACTCGCTAAAACTACCCCTTAAATTTTAATTGCGACAAATCTCTAAATATTTTGAAAATTTTTTCATTTTAAATTAAAATATTTCTAGTCGGCAATTAAATATATTGCAAAACTTCTGCAAATTTCTCATTTTCCCCCACTTGAATAAATATTGAACAAATATTTTGCCTTACTTGCGTTCACACATCTATACAAACGCATACACAAAATTAATTACACAAATAAGCGGCAATACAAAATCTCATACAGTGGTACAAGAGTGGTTCAGTGCGTACACCAGCGTTTAAAAAATATAGCTCTCTTCTGTAAAGCTAAAACTTTCCCGAGTAATTTAGTATTTCACTCTGTATCCCCATTTATACAGTCCACAAGAATATCGATAGAGAAATTAAGATAATTACTCATATTTACATATATATATATTTGTATTTTTCCCACGTATATTTAACCCTCACGCATATATACACATTAAATACAGTGCACCGCGGCACAGTGGTCAACTTTGTCTCGTCATACCCTCAAATTTCAAATTAATTAAAACCTCTTTACTTCTGAAATTTGTCCCCCTCTCTCTATTGGGTTTTACACATACTCAAACCCTTCAAATAAATTTAACTAAAAAACTTTTTTTTTGGTTTTGAAAATTAGTTTCTCTTGCTATTTAACGTGAATATAAACGTAACTCCCTCACACATAGTTAAAGGCAAATAAATACTCTCTCTTCAAAAAAAAAAAGTTTCTCTCTCTTAGTTAAATTTTATTAATTCTCAACTCTAAGCGTCATAAAACAAAGCTCAAAAATGAGTGACGATGAAACCAAACAAAGTGGCTCCAAAACTCAAGGAGTTAAAAGGTTTAAACTCTCGTCTGTCCCCAAAAAATTTACATCCGAAACGGACAATTTCATGGAATATTGTGCTCGGTTTAGGTCGATGTCTCTCCAAGACAACACTGAGTCTTCTCTCAACATAAAAAACTCGGATATAGAAAAATTCTGGAATCGAGTCCAACACGTCTTCGATAAAATTGTCGAAACCCCAGATCACGAACTGCCCGAAGATTTTCCAACGTCTGCTAATAGCAAATACAGGTCTTTGCTAATAGCGTATGAAGACATGAAATCCCAGATCGAAGACCAGCTTCAGTTGCTTAAACAAGCAAATGCACCCGCGCCCCCTACCGTCACACCAGGTCCATCAGACAACTCCGGTATTTCGCTAAAATCCCTCCTTGCGATACCGAAATATTTTATGGTGGTTATGAAAAATGTCCCTCATTTTGTGAAATGTTCACAGCCGTTTCTATTAACCATCCCAAACTCTCCCAAGCGCAAAAATTGTATCACCTCAGATACAAAACCCAAGGAAAGGCAGCTCAAATAGTCAACCAATTTCCCTTGACTGATGACAACTTTGCCTTAGCGTGGGAAGCCCTAAAATCTCGATACGAGAACAGACGAGTTCTCGTAGATAATAAATACGGGCTCTGATGAATTTAAAAACGATCACCACGGAAAACAGTGAAGACATTCAGAGGTTGCAATCGTCGGTAAATAATTGCCTTCAAATTCTCGCCACGCAACAAGTCTCTACAGATAACTGGGACCCCATACTTATTTATCTCCTGACCTCTAAACTCCCTGAAAATACAGTCCCGTTATGGGAGCAGTCTCTGACTTCAAGAAGAGAACTTCCTAACTGGCCCCAAATGGACCAGTTCCTCACAACTCGATATGAAGTCGTAGAGCGAGTCGATCAATGGCGACCAAATAAATTTAAAGCCATCCCCCAAACTAGGCCATCATTTAAGCCCCAGCAGTCGCATCCCTTTCAAAATAGATCGACCTCCCACACCCAGCCTCATATGACAGAGCAGCGGACAATGTACAAGTGCGCTACGTGTAAAACCTCATCTCACCCCCTTATAAGTTGCTTCAAATTTAAGAAGCTGTCGACCTCTGATCGCAGAAGGTTTGTGAGAGAAAACAATATGTGTTTCAATTGCCTCTCTCAGTCACACATATTGAAAGACTGTTCCAGTACTCAAACTTGCAATCAATGTCAAGATCGGCACAACTCAGTTCTTCACGAAGACACATCTCAAGTGCCGAAAAGACAACCCTCACGATTGCAAAAAACAGCCTCACAATCCACGACCACGAATTCGACAGTATCACCCGGTAATACTCATGATCAAGCCAATGCCCTGGATGAAAGCCCTTCATGCTCGCATAAAAGCCAAGTCCAATTGTTTTATTCCGAAAACGATTGTGAAATAATTTTACCCACGGCTATCGTACCCGTAGAGCATAGGGGAGATTGGAGGAAGTTCCCACGAAACCCCAAATAACCCCAGAAGACGAGTTTTGCGAGAATTTCTACGCAGCCACAACCTCACGCGATGATAACGGTCGTTACATCGTAAGGCTGCCGTTTAAACCCAGCTTCCCAGAGTCAATCTCGTTATCCCACTCTCGGTCTTCAGCTCTAAGCCAGTTTCTTGGAATGGAGAGAAGCCTGCATAAGAATGGGGATCTAAAGACTCAATATAATAGTGTCCTAGAAGAATACCTCACCCTCGATCATATGGAGGAAACCGGCTCTTATGAAAAATTTGACGGAAGTAAATGCGTCTCATTTTATCTTCCCCATCACGCAGTTATTAAGCCCGAGAAAAAGACATCAAAGGTGCGGGTCGTGTTTAACGCCTCAAAGAAGTTGGCATCTGGACATGCGCTCAACGACGTTCTTTATACCGGCCCTACCCTCCAACCCGATCTGATGCTTCTGATTGTCAAGTGGCGGACATACCAGTTTGTTTTTAACGGAGACGTAGAAAAAATTTATCGTCAAATCATAATGCATGAAGACGACAGAGACTATCAGAGGATCGTCTTTCGCTCATCGCCGAGCGACCCCATAAAAGACTATCGTCTGAAAACAGTCACATTCGGTGTGAACTGTGCCCCCTACCTCGCCATACGTACTCTTCACCAACTGGCCAAAGATGTAGAAGAAACTTTCCCCAAAACCGTCCCTGTTTTGACGAAAGAAACATATGTAGATGACATTCTCTCTGGCAGCCATGAAATACTCTCTGCTGAAACATCTCTCTCCCAAGTCATCCAAGTGTTAGCGTCAGCAGGATTTCCATTACGGAAAATAGCGGCCAATCACCCCAGTATTATAAAAAATATTAAAGAAGAGGACTTGCTGGACACCAATCTTTTGGAATTCGAGAAAGCAAGCAACACCAAAACTCTCGGCATACAGTGGAACGCCCCAACCGACACGTTTTCGTATACAGTGGACTCAATACCTCTCTCGTCCGCTAGTACGAAACGACAAATTCTCTCCTCGGTCTCAAAACTTTTTGACCCCGCAGGGTGGCTTACGCCGATTATGATTCAGGCGAAGATTTTACTCCAAGAGTTATGGATAGAAGGAACCGGCTGGGACGAACCAGTGAGGCCCCTCCGCTTCATTAAATGGACGCAGTTCGCAAAAAATTCACCCAACATCTCAAATATAAAGATACCCCGATGGGTTGACTACATCCGGAACCAGCAGGTTGAACTGCATGTTTTCTGCGATGCGTCAGAAAAGGCATATTGCGCCACGATATATCTGCGAACAACCCATGGTGCCACCACGTCGTCCCACCTTCTGGTCGCTAAAGGCAAGGTTGCCCCTCTTCGCACTTCAAGTCTTCCAAGACTAGAACTATGTGCAGCTCTACTCCTTGCCCGACTAACCGCCGTCGTACAATCCCATCTCGAGCTCTCTCTTAAAAATCTTTACATGTGGTCTGACTCGGAAATTGTGTTAGCATGGCTCGAAAAGCCTCCCCACGCTTGGAAAACTTTCGTATCCAATCAAACAGCTGAAATTATGGATCTCGTCGGAAGCGCCTCCTGGAAGCATGTAGGCAGTCGCGACAATCCAGCAGATATGGGCACAAGAGGATGCAAACCCATGGACTTGGAAAATTCTTCGCTGTGGTGGAATGGCCCTGCGTGGCTGACCCAGCCCCCCGAAGCCTGACCAAAACGATCTATCCGCAGCATCAATCCGCCTGAAATGCGCCGAGTCGAAGCACTACACTCAGCTGAAGATGACACTGATGTATTGGATCGATTTTCCTCTTTTCCTCGCGCCCTCAGGGTCATGGCATATGCCTTCAGGTTCATTAATAATCTCAAGGACCGAATTCGAGGCATTAAAACCGCTTACACTCCCTCTCTGTCTCATGAAGATCTCCGCAAAACGAAAAATAAACTTGTGACGTTAACGCAAACCCGATATTTTCCTCGCGAAAGAGCATGCTTGGAAAATGCAAAACCAATTGATAAAAGAAGCTCTCTACTAACCCTCAACCCATACCTCGATGAAAACGGGCTCCTCAGGGTTCATGGTAGATTAGTTCATTCGACGTATATATAGTACCTCCACGAACTTCTCCTCAACGCCGAAATACGTCTAATGCAGCAATGCCTCAGACAGGATCTCTATATTCCACGACTCAAACCCCTCATCAAGAGATGCATCCATCAGAGCAAAACTTGTACCCTCCACAAGCAGCAAATGCGATGCACATACGCTCCGCCTTTTACCACTACCGGTGTCAACTTTGCTGGGCCTTTTCAAATAAAAGCCTCCTTGCTAAGGTCTCACACATTACTGAAAGGCTTCGTGGCCGTTTTTGTCTGTTTCGTGACAAAAGCTGTCCACCTTGAGCTGTGCTCGGACTTAACAACCAATGCCTTTCTCGCAGCATTTGCTCGCTTCGTCGGACGTCGTGGATATCCTGCCACAATGATTAGTGACAACGGCAAAACCTTTATTGCAGCTAAAAGAGCGACCGAAAAGGAGTTCGTTGACTTCATGAAAACTGCCTCTCAAGAAGTAATCGCAAAATACTCTCCCCAGGGCATCAGTTGGAAATTCATTCCGCCCGGAGCTCCCCAATGGGCGGCTTGTGGGAGTCTGCAGTGAAGAGTTTCAAACTTCACTTCAAGAGGACTGCAGGAGCCCACAAGTTCACCTTTGAAGAATTTACCACCCTCTTGGTAAGAATAGAAGCCGTATTGAACTCTCGTCCTATCTCACCTTTATCCCAGGATCCCACCGAGTTTACCGCGCTGACCCCCGGCCACTTTCTCAGAGGTAGCCCCCTTCTCGCTATCCCTGAAGTGGATCACGCGGAATTATCTCTTATAAACCGATGGGACAGAGTAAAAAGCTTACATCATCAATTCAGCAAAAGGTGGAAGGAAGACTACCTAAAGGATCTCCAGAAAAGGCAGAAGTGGAAAAATCCACAACCCGAACCCAAGGTCGGTGAGTGTGTCTGCATTTACGACGACTCACTTCCCCCGACTGAATAGCGCCTTGGACGTATTGAAAAAATACATCCAGGTCCTGACGGCCATATACGTGTTGTTGACGTTCGTACGCAAACCGGCACCCTCACACGACCACTTGTTAAGCTCTGTTTCCTCCCTCAGACTGAAAGCCCACCATCTCGGGCAAACAAATTCAAATTCTGTTTAGGAGATGTTCCCTTAATCCCCGTGGAGGCGGGGCTAGATTAAGCAGTTGTTTCCTAGGATGTCGTGGTTTCTGCCACGTTCGCAAAAACTGCCTGTTCAGCATTTCGTTGTGCTTTTTAATGTTGAGCTCTTTGACCTCACTATGTAGGTGCCATTCGGGGCTCATAAGGAGACATCCGGTAGCAGTTCTGATAGCAGCGTTTTGACAGGTCTGCAGCCTTTTCCAGTATGTGTTTTTGAGACGAGGCGACTAAACAGGTGAAGCATAGCTCATGAGCGACCACCCAATTGCTTTGTACGTGGTTAGCAACGATCTTTATGTTTTCCCCATGTGCTGTCGGCAAGCGACTTGAGGATTTTGTTGGGCTTTTTACTTTATAAACAATCTCGGTTGCATGAGCCTTGAAGGTTGGAGTATTATCGAACGTTACCCCTAAGATATTTGGGTAACTGACAGTCGGTATTGCGACACCATCGACGCGTAAGTCCAATATTTGCGACATCTGTTCCTTCGTGCAGTCGTCAGCATAGGAAATAATTGTGACTTCTTCTGGTGGGAAGGGAGTTTTGATATGTAAAAATTAAACAGAAGCGGGAATAGGACACGACCCTGTGGAACCCCCTGTTTAATTTTTCTAGGTTTATAAATTGCGTTCCTAAATTAATTAATTAATTAGCGGCCCATCTTTTTAAACAAGCGGGAAGGTGTGAGCCTTCTATGTCTTGAAGTAACGTGCCGTGGTTGACTGTGCCAAAAGCTTCCTATTATGGGGTTTTTGCTGATTTAATCCGTAATTAACCTGAGTGTTAATGGCATTGAGCGCGGTGGTGGTGCTGTGCATTTTACGAAAGCCATGTTGATACGTGGCTAGGAGAAGATTTGCCGTGTAATGAGGGAGGTGAACGGTTTCCAATGTCTTAGCTACTGGCGAAAGGAGTGATATCGGTCGATAAGAGTCGCCTGTCTCTGCTGTCGACTGACAAGCTGGTATGCCAGATATCGAGGTGAGCGTTGAAATCGCCAAGGATAAGACGGTTTTCGCCACAGAGTAGCGTACTAATATAAGGGCGATAGCCACTTGGACAGCAGGTGGATGGGGGAATATAGATGTTAATTATTTCTAGGTCAACATCGCCTGACCGGATGGTTATTCCTTGACTTTCTAATTATCCCTGCGGCTGATGTTAGGTTGAAATAGATTATATTGCACGGTGTGATGAGTGATGAAGGCAAGGCCACCACCATTACCCCTTGTGCGATCTTGCCAGGGCAGTCATCAATCTGGAAGTCAGAAATGGATGGAGGCGCCTTGCAGGATATAGGCTTTGTCGAGTGTGCTGTCCGGTTGCTGCTGATGTGCCTGATGTCAATGGGTTGGCACTAGTGTTTTGGCAGCAAGCTGCAACGAATGCGCCGGTCGGACGATTTCCGTTTGTAAGCCCAGATCATCTATAAAGGTGGCATAGGCCAAGGCATGATTGCATTGGACCGATGTCGCGATCTTCAATACTCTGAGCTGACATACGGAACACACGGTGTGGGGGCAAGGAGTTGATGCCTCCTTCTTACCGGAGTACGAGTGTCGGAAAGGGAGGGGAGGCACAGGGGTAAAAGCTGGTCCTCGGCATTGCTACTATCCATGCTACGTAGATTGTAGTGATGGGTTGTACCGGCCGCGCTAGGTGGAAGCGCCATTTGGCACAAGCAACAGCGGACGGTTGATGTAGACTGCTGAGCCGCGTCGCTGCTAGAAGGTGGAGGAGGTACGTTTGAGAGTGACGCGGGACGTCCTTGGACGTTAACAGCAGGGAGCCACAAAGGTTTTATAGAAATTTTGGGGCGACGAACGTTGGGTTCTAACCCAGAGCAGGCCGAAGGATGCAACCATCTTTTACGCGAGACACACTGACAAGTGTATGACCGTCTAAGATAAATACTTTTCCGACATATGCAGCAGAACCGCAGCCTGGTACCGGGGTTAGGTTCAATACCTTCCCGGAGCAGGAGGGCATGGAGCAGTCTAGCTGCAAGGAGCTGCTCCGAGGATGACAATTTGTGGGAGGGACGCAACAAATTAAATGGAGTTACACTGAAATGACAGCCCTTGGTCGGGAAAAAAATTCCGAGTCGCTCCGGTAAGAATAACCAGCTGTCGTGGAAAGCGAATTAATGTCATATTATCATTTAACAAAAGATGTTAATTAAAGCCTATATATTTAGCTGGAATATGCATAAATGCCTTAAATTTGTTGATTTGGTAGATCAGAAGCTGTTTGTTTAACTGAAAAAAAGGTCAATATACCTCACCGAGTCTATACCAGTTATACCAGATATAACCACATATAACCAGATATAACAAATCCTTTTTAATTGAAATTTCAGCAAATATGCGCATGTGTCTTGTGTAAACACTTTCGAATGTGTGATTTGACTTCCACCCAAAAAATTCTACAAGCTTTAAAATGTATAAATAGTGCCCACAAAACTTGTCTAGCTTTACTTAATACTTCACAAGCCGCGGAGAAAGTACAAAATAAAAATGAATTTAATAAATCACTTCACGCTCCTATTTGTGGTGTTCATCTGCCTTTTCACCTTTTCGAAATCGGACTTTCGCGTTTATAATGGCAAAGCGTCGAATATAGAGGATCATTCGTATTTGGTAGCATTATTTAATAGAGGCGATTATTATTGCGTTGGCTCGTTAGTCACTCTGCAAGTTGTAATTACAGCTGAAACCTGCCTGGGAAATATTCCACCATCCGAAATCATCGTTGTAGCCGGAACAACCAATATAAATGAAGTGGTAGAACAACGCATTGGGGCGTACAAAAAGTTTATAGGTAATTCTGGTTTCGGTCGACCCGCTATTGATATTGCTGCGCTTAAACTGGATGCATGCTTTACGACTCCTGGAATATCAACAATAGGTCCTTGCAATTGTGGAATAATCGAAAACATGGAAGTTATTGGATGGGGTGCAAGTAAACATTATTACAACCCTAAATATCAACTTCAAAGTACTAAACTTTTAATAGTAGAAAAGACTTATTGTCACGAGCGTTTAGGGAGAGCTTTGTCAGAATCAATGATTTGTGCTGAAGGTGACAACACTGGTTTGTGCTATAAAGATTGTGGAGCACCGGGCGTTGTGAATAGACAACTTTGTGCGGTGGCATCAACTGGGGTGAATCCTCTACTTTGTAGGGAGTCATCATCGCGTGGTGAAGGGCACCCACGATATCCGCATATATTTACCGCTGCAAATACGACACAAATTCGAAATTTTATAATAGAGGCGATACATATGTAATTGGAAGGTGTTGCTATAAATCGACTATTTAGTGGAATATAAACCTATCTTGGCTGAACGCCCCATTTCGGAAGTTTCCTGAGGGTGGTGATATTCCACTCAGCAGTCGAAACAGCAATATTTTTTGTTTTTGTATTATCTCTAAATAAATATTTGTGATTGAAATTTAATAAACATTTTTGGTTGTATTTAATGAAAATGTGACGCATGCAAGTGCCATAGGTAAGTGGATTAAAATTTAGTCATAACCAAGGTTCAGAAAAATTCCTCATTAATATATTCAGCTTTTATCTTTTTAACTGCCCTGCAAACCACTGCTTGCCAATTTAGCTAAAAACACCCATCCAGTCGCACAGTTTAAGAGAACGTCAATACCAATACATTTTAAAAATTTTCCAAGATAGAACAGTTGTTTGTCAGCAGTTGCTTAAGCTAAGCTTAACATGAGTTTACTTAAATTCTAGTCAAATTTTAAATTCAGTTAAGCTACAGAGCACTTTTTCCGTCACAGCTTTAAGACTCCCTTGGGGTAGATTTTTTTACGTCAATATTTATTTCTATAATTATCTAGTATATATTTATTTTTTCCAAAAAAAAAATCAGATACAGAGTATGACTTATGCTTTTGCGTACATCGAAACACTTAAATAAATAAATTAAAGTAGACACTAGCGACAATAACCGAGTATGTTGTGTGTCGTACCACGTGTTGAATAAAATACTAACGAGCTACAGAAATTTATTTAATAATAAGTCCCAAATTTTAAAGCTATCCGCGAGAAGCTTGGCCAGAGCCTCGAAGTTAAATCCATTTAAACTGGCAACCACTTTGGCCATATGTAAAGTTCATTCACCAAAGTAAAGGGAACGAATATTGTTATATATCGGACATAAGCCAATAAAGTGAAACACGTCTTCTGGCTCCTGCAAGTTACATACTGTGCAAAGTGGAGACAATATGTTTTTATAGATTCTTGTATTTAGATACAACAAACCTCCCAGTGCCCGGAGAATCAGACTGGCTGCATATGCACTGTAATCATCAGTGAAATCCAAACACCACAACGACACTAGGGCTGGATAAAGGTCAGACTTCCGAGCCATTTGTATTATAAGCGTTCTCAGAGCGAGGAAGAGGTCTGTGTATTAGCTGATGGCAATTGCGTAATGAAAGGTATATGTACGGTGTTAGCAAGTTCTTAGCAAGTTTCATCCAAGAAATCCTCAGATTGGCAGTCTCCTCAGGTAGAATTCGCGGAGGTCTGTCATGTGATAGCCAAAAGCAACGAGCCCTAAAAAGCATGTGCAGGCGAAGCGTTTTTAAATATAGGGCCTGCAAGCCTGTTTCCAGATGCAACATATATGTATTTTGGCGTATTAGAGGGAAGGAAGATCAGTTTCTTTACGAAAATTCTAAGAAGTTTCTCAACTTGGTCTAAATCGTTAACCCCCATAACTGCGCCTTAAAACATAATGGTCCTGAAGGCAGCCTCGAAGATTTTTATTTTCTGCGACAAACAGATGCGAGTGTTTTTATAGCTCAGCCACGTTAATTAATAGCGTTTTTAGCATCCAATAACTTTGACTCCAAAGTTTATTAAAAGATAGTTGACAATTGAGAAGCGCACATAAAAATTTATATTCGTTAACTACTAAAATAACTTCGCTACCGTAGATCCAATTCCATGAGCCGGGGGCTCTACCACCTTTCCTAAATACAATGATTTTTGACGTGTTCAAGTTTATCATTTCCTGTAGCTGTTCAGGTGATTCTGCAAGCAAGACCAGATCATCTGCGTATATAAGCACGTTCACATTAATTTTATTAATCCTGACACCCCCGCAAAAATAGTCATTTAGGTCATTTAAGTACAAAGATAATAGAACCGGACTTAAAAAGCAGCCTTAGCGAACACCGCGATTAACAGGGTAAGGCTCCAACAGATTGCCATCAAACAGAACTTTCCAAGACGTATTACCGTAGAATAATCTTAAAATTTCAATCATATGAGTTGAAAGACCATAGGAGGCTAGTTTATAAAAGACCATGTTGCGGGAAATCGTATCAAAAGCACACGAGAAATCTACAAAAAAGGCAAAAGTTCTTGTCTACCGTCTAATAGCCTTTGCGAAAAATGGACTGACGCTCCCTTAAATATAAGTAGTGTCTAGCAGAGACAGACGTCATCAATTTGTAGTAGCGTTAGGGTCACCTTTCTTAAAGTGGGCAATCAAGATGGATGAACTGAAACAGGAAGGAATCTGCTTTCTGAAGTAAATGAAATTTAGAAGCGCCCGCGGTTCATTGAAAAACCATTGGGGAGCAAATTTAAGCTTCTTTGCATCAATAATCAATTGGAGTTCCCTGCAACAGGAGCATCAAGGGAAGGGGTTTGAAAGTTGGGGCATTGCAAGTGCACGTACGAATCAATATTATTACAGCATAGGAGTTCTTTGAAATAAATATAAAGCCACGGATCTTAAGGTTACAACTTACTTTACAACGAACCTTTTTAAGTGAGTTTGCTAGCCGCCACCAGTCACTTGAATTCCTAACGCTATTAAGCTTTTCAATTTTCTTATATCGCCACTCTAATTTCTTCCTGTTAAAGAGCTTAACATATTTTTTACGAAGAGTGAGGTACTTAATCCTATGGCAATCTCTTTTCCTCCTTCTCAGCATATTTAAAGCGTTCATTAACTTCTTGCGGAAGTTTGAGCACGGGCTATCAAACCACGCATTTTTCGGTGAGAAATGGCCTCCGAGTATATATATTCGCTATTGGAAGACCTAGTAATGTTCTCCATGAGAACTATAAATGAAATGAAACGAAATGAACTCCAACGTTATTCTCAAATTATTTTCCAGCTTTTTGGAGGTTTTGAGAAATGATTAGTTCTCAAATGTATATCCAGCACATTTTTCCCATTGATATCCTACATTACATATGGAATTGAGGTGGAGTTGAAACAAACTGTTCTCCAAGTTGGTACCACCAAACCCAAGGGCTATTTATTGTGAGAAATTAACTCCTGGTTGGTATCAGTAATGAAGCGGTATAAATTAAAAATTACATATACATCTTTAATTTAATTTTCGTTAAAATACTGTAGTATCAGAATCTTATATTTGAATCCAATTAGAGAGCCACACTTGAGCACAAATTGAGAACTATCTTTTTGTCAACTTAAGTAATAGCATTTATTACTTTAAACAAATAGAATTTTTGCTGAAAACGCTATGATTATTAAGTTGAGCTCCAATGGTGCTCAAGTTTGGTTGTTCAAACTAATATCAGGAATGTACTGTACCGATGTTGACACCTGTCCGTTAAGTAAATATTCACAAGAGACACAGCAGCCTTACCAAACCCGAAGAACAGGCGCGCCCATTTTTCGCAACAGGGCAGACAGAGGCTATAAATAAACAGTTACAATGAAATTTTCTTTTGAAAAAGAATAATCAAATATTTTGCCGAACTCGCGCTCATTTCATTTCGCTGGAATATGCATAATTAATTATCTTGAATTTGTTATTTTGGTATATCATAAGCTGTTTGTTCAACAGATTTAAAGTTTACATTATACCTCACACCTTTTTCATAAAAAAATCAAATAGTTTCATAAAGCTCCTATAATACAATAAAGTTTGCAGAACGGCAAATTATCTTTTTAACTCAGGGTTAACTTGGCATGGGCGGTTAAACTCATACTTTTTTGACTTTGAGCTGAAATAATAATTTGTCACTCTGCAAGTGGGCCTAATTCTTAAATATAAAAACAAAACCCCAAAGTTTAAAAAATTTAAAATAGAAAATTGTATATACGTCTGGTTACAAAACGCACCCCAAGAGTTTAAAGTTGGTGTTGAAAATTTAAAAATAAACAAGTAAGGAAGGTTAAGTTCGGGTGTAACCGAACATTACATACTCAGTTGAGAGCTATGGTGACAACATAAGGGAAAATAACCATGTTGGAAAATGAACCGAGGGAAACCCTGGAATGTGTTTGTATGACATGTGTATCAAATGAAAGGCATTAAAGAGTATTTTATGAGGGAGTGGGCCATAGTTCTATAGGTGGACGCCATTTAGGGATATAGCCATAAAGGTGGATCAGGGGTGTCTCTAGAATGTGTTTGTACGATATGGGTATCAAATGAAAGGTATTAATGAGTATTTTAAAAGGGCGTGGACCTAAGTACTATAGATGGACGCCTTTTCGAGATATCGCCGTAAAGATGGACCAGGGGTGACTCTAGAATGCGTTTGTACGATATGGGTATCAAATGAAAGGTGTTCATGAGCATTTTAAAAGGGAGTAATCCTTAGTTCTATAGGTGGACGCCTTTTCGAGATATCGCCATTAGGGTGGGCCAGGGGTGACTCTAGAATGTTTGTACGGTATGGGTATCAAACGAAAGGTGTTACTGAGCATTTTAAGAGGGAGTGGGCATGAGGTCTATAGGTGGACGCCTTTTCGAGATATCGTCATTAGGGTGGGCCAGGGGTGACTCTAGAATGTGTTTGTACGATATGTGCATCAAACGAAAGGTGTTACTGAGCATTTTAAGAGGGAGTGGGCATTAGGTCTATAGGTGGACGCCCTTTCGAGATATCGCCATTAGGGTGGGCCAGGGTTGACTCTAGAATGTTTGTACGATATGGGTATCAAACGAAAGGTGTTACTGAGCATTTTAAGAGGGAGTGGGCATTAGGTCTATAGGTGGACGCCTTTTCGAGATATCGCCATTAGGGTGGGCCAGGGGTGACTCTAGAATGTGTTTGTACGATATGGGTATCAAATGAAAGGTGGTAAGGAGTATTTTAAAAGGGAGTAATCCTTAGTTCTATAGGTGGACGCCTTTTCGAGATATCGTCATAAAGGTGGACCAAGGGTGACTCTAGAATGTTTGTACGATATGGGTATCAAACGAAAGGTGTTACTGAGCATTTTAAGAGGGAGTGGGCATTAGGTCTATAGGTGGACGCCTTTTCGAGATATCGCCATAAAGCTGGACCAAGGGTGACTCTAGAATGTTTGTACGGTATGGGTATCAAACGAAAGGTGTTACTGAGCATTTTAAGAGGGAGTGGGCATTAGGTCTATAGGTGGACGCCTTTTCGAGATATCGCCATTAGGGTGGGCCAGGGTGACTCTAGAATGTGTTTGTACGATATGGGTATCAAATGAAAGGTGGTAATGAGTATTTTAAAAGGGAGTAATCCTTAGTTCTATAGGTGGACGCCTTTTCGAGATATCGCCATTAGGGTGGGCCAGGTGTGACTCTAGAATGTTTGTACGATATGGGTATCAAACGAAAGGTGTTACTGAGCATTTTAAGAGGGAGTGGGCATTAGGTCTATAGGTGGACGCCTTTTCGAGATATCGCCATTAGGGTGGGACAGGGGTGACTCTAGAATGTTTGTACGATATGGGTATCAAACGAAAGGTGTTACTGAGCATTTTAAGAGGGAGTGGACATTAGGTCTATAGGTGGACGCCTTTTCGAGACATCGCCATTAGGGTGGGCCAGGGTGACTCTAGAATGTGTTTGTACGATATGGGTATCAAACGAAAGGTGTTACTGAGCATTTTAAGAGGGAGTGGACACTAGGTCTATAGGTGGACGCCTTTTCGAGATATCGCCATTAGGGTGGGCCAGGGGTGACTCTAGAATGTTTGTACGATATGGGTATCAAACGAAAGCTGTTACTGAGCATTTTAAGAGGGAGTGGGCATTAGGTCTTTAGGTGGACGCCTTTTCGAGATATCGCCATTAGGGTGGGCCAGGGGTGACTCTAGAATGTTTGTACGATATGGGTATCAAACGAAAGGTGTTACTGAGCATTTTAAGAGGGAGTGGACACTAGGTCTATAGGTGGACGCCTTTTCGAGATATCGCCATTAGGGTGGTACAGGGGTGACTCTGGTATGTTTTTGTACGATATGGATATCAAATTAAAGGTATTAATGAGGGTTTTAAAAGCGAGTGGCCCTTAGATGTATATGTGAAGGCGTTCTCGCGATATCGACCAAAATGTGGACCAGGTGATCCAGAAAATCATCTGTCGGGTACTGCTAATTTATTTATACATGCAATACCACTAACAGTATTCCTGCCAAGATTCCAAGGGCTGTTGATTTCGCCGTGTAGAACTTTTTCATTTTCTTCTACTTAATATGGTAGGTGTCACACCCATTTTACAAAGTTTTTTCCAAAGTTATATTTTGCGTCAATAAACCAATCCAGTTACCATGTTTCATCACTTTTTTCGTATTTGGTATAGAATTATGGCATTTTTTTCATTTTTCGTAATTTTCGATATCGATAAAGTGGGCGTCGTTATGGTCACATTTCGCCCATTTTTTATACCAAGAAAAAGTGAGCTCAGGTAAGTACGTGGGCTAAGTTTAGTGAAGATATATCGGATTTTGCTCAAGTTATTGTGTTAATGGCCGAGCGGAAGGACAGACAGTGGACTGTGTATAAAAACTGGGCGTGGCTTCCACCGATTTCGCCCATTTTCACAGGTAACAGTTACCGTCATAGAATCTATGCTCCTACCAAATTTGAGAAGGATTGGTAAATTTTTGTTCGACTTATGGCAATAAAAGTATTCTAGACAAACTAAATGAAAATGGGCGGAGCCACGCCCATTTTGAAATTTTCTTTTATTTTTGTATTTTGTTGCATCATATCATTACTGGAGTTGAATTTTGACTTAATTTACTTATATACAGTAAAGATATTAAATTTTTTGTTAAAATTTGAATTAAAAAATTTTTTTTTTTAAAAAGTGGGCGTGTTCTTCATCCAAATTTGCTAATTTTTATTTAGCACATATAGAGTAATAGTAGTAACGTTCCTGCCAAATTTCATCATGATATCTTCAACGACTGCCAAATTACAGCTTGCAAAACTTTTAAATTACCTTCTTGTAAAAGTGGGCGGTGCCACGCCCATTGTCCAAAATCGTACTAATTTTCTATTCTGCGTCATAACGTCAACCCATCTACCAAGTTTCGTCGCTTTATCTGTCTTTTGTAATGAGTTATCGCACTTTTTCGGTTTTTCGCAATTTTCGATATCGAAAAAGTGGGCGTGGTTATAGTCCGATATCGTTCATTTTAAATAGCGATCTGAGATGAGTGCTCAGGAACCTACATACCAAATTTCATCAAGATACCTCAAAATTTACTCAAGTTATCGTGTTAACGGACGGACGGACATGGCTCAATCAAATTTTTTTTCGATCCTGATTATTTTGATATATGGAAGTCTATATCTATCTCGATTCCTTTATATATGTACAACCAACCGTTATCCAATCAAACTTAATATACTCTGTGAGCTCTGCTCAACTGAGTATAAAAATTTCATTTGTAAAAAGTGCTGCAAGGCATGGAGTCTGTGATGGCACCCTGTGCATTCACATTTTCAATTGTAGTCCATCATATGCGCAACATTGTTACCTTTCAGCGCGAATATAAATACCACCACAACAAAGGAAGAGCGAAAAGTCTAAGCCAACAGCCAATACAGAGACAACACAATTTGGAAACACATTAACCGCCAAGGAAAGAAACTGCCATACATATGTATATACATTTAAATTGCTATTGTTTTGTAAACCGTTTTTCATATACATTTCAATAAAGTAAAATTGCAATAACAGCAGAGTCTTTTTCGAAAAAATTTGTTATACATATGAAGTTTAACTTCGAAATAAAAAGGAGAATAACTGTTGCCAAAAAGTGCTATTTTTGCACGAGTATACAACTGAAAGGTAAAGTCCTCTCTCGATGAACAAAAATAACGCTCTGCAAGTCGCCCATCGTAGACGATGTTGAGAGACCAAAGGCTTCGCTGGCTTGGTCATGCTATGTGAATGGACGAAGACGCTTCGGCCCAGAAAGTATTTCAATCTACACCGCAGTTTAGAAGTAGAGAAAGAGTGAGACCTCACTCAGTTGGCAGAGGCAGGTAGAGGAAGACTTGACCTCCATTGGCGCTACCAATTAGCTTCACTTCTCGCGAAACAGGGGTGACTAGCATGATTTGTTTCGTAACGGCCAAAGGCGCTTAGGCGGTTAAGTGCCAATTAATTATGATGAGGTTTTATAATATTTTTTCTTACGAAGATGTGACAAATCGGTACTGCAAGAGTTTTGTGCACTCTTTCTCAGGGGACCGGTATAAGCTATACTTACTTGAAACCAAATTTGGTTTGGTCATATATGTATGTAGTACAAAATAGTTTCATATGGAAATGTCATTCTATAAAGCTTTATACTACATTTACACTGAAGCAATAATTAATTTGGGCTTAAAATCTGAAATTGAAACCATTTCCGGATACAAGTTCTCATTTAACAAAACTAAGCACTTGATGAAAATTAAGAAGCAGATGTGATCCATTTCGTGCGTGCGTAGCATTGAAATATGTACATATGTTTATAAACATTTTTTAAACATTCTTTCAACGAGCTTTAAAACAAAAAAATAGTGAAGTTCGATAAGTAAACATGCAGGTCTACGTCTAGAAAGCTCGCCCAGGGTTTAAAATTAAACATAGGAAACTTTACCAGAAACAAATAATTTCGGTAACAACCGATACCTACCAGTTATTCACGCCCAGCTGGTCGGGGGGTCAGAATATACCCGCGGTATGTATGCCTGTCGTAAGAGACGACTAAAATGCCAGATTCAAGGGGCTGTGTAACGCAACTCCTCAGGTTGCCAGCGCAATATATAGCTTCTCGAAACCCAATTGTCCACCTCACCTATCTGCGCGAATCCTGTTTCACTAACACACGAGGCTCTGGCGATCCTAAGCTCCTCATGGAACTTGGGCTGGGGAGGGAGGTATGGCCTGAAGGTTTAATGTTGCCACATAAATCGTTCCCGAGATGGTCGGCCTAGCACCTTAATGGTGCTGTGGTACCGGAGCGTACCGGATCTGTATCCAGCAAAGGACCATCACATCGATAAAACTCCCCAAAGCCTTCGGGGAGCAACCTTATCGCTACAACAACAACAACCAGTTATTCTTTATTTACTTTGTTATCGATAGCGTATTTTTATCGTTGATTTATCGGTTTGTTATCAGGTTATTATCGCCGAGTCATAGGCTTTTTATTAGTTTTTTATGTGAGCAACGGTCGAGAAAAGTTTCATCGATTTTTTATTAAAGTTATATCGGGATCTGTTTCATAACAATCTGATAAATCGATAATTTTTTGATAAAAAATCTATGTTTGTAACACACATATAACAAATCGATAACATTTCGATAAGAAATTGGTAGCACTCGAAAAAAAATCGATGGCTCTTCGATAAAAAATCGATTTTTTGATAGCATATCGATAACTTTTCGATTACAAATCGGTAAGAAACTCATAACACGCCGTTAAGAAATCGACAACTTCTCGATAAGAAATCGATAAAACGCCGATAACAAATTGGTACACTACACATTCCGCCTACACTTCACAATACGCTCGCACTCTGTATTCCACCACACTACGTTTACGCTTACATTCGGCATTCCCCCATGCCGTGGAAGTAGAGATGTCTAAGTTCGGACGAAACCGAACATTAAATACTCAATGGAAGCTCTCATAGATACACATAAAGAGGACGTGATCGCAAACTGATTTTGTTAATTTTCATGTATGGTAAGGACAACCCCCTGCCACATTTCAATTTTTTTTCTTTTAAATATCTAATTAAATTTAAAGTACCCTCTGTGAACAAGTAGACGTTGGGTGTAAAAACAATTCCAATAGTTCGTTGACAGATATTTTATTTATAAATATGATACCGAAATGGCCCATGGAGGATTCCGATTAAGTCCCCTCACAAAATTACCCGCAGATGAACCTTGGAGGACCCCGAAAAAGCACCACAAATGACCTCATAACGACCCCGAAGTGATCCCCTAATGACCCCGGGAGAATTCCGATAGAGTTCCCAAAGTTGTCCTGGAATTATTTGCAAGTGGCGCCCAAATGACCATAAGAAGATTTTTGAAGAGCCTCAAAAAAAAAACCCGAATAGCCCCGGAAGAGTTCCCGAAATCATCCCGAAATAACCACAACCCACCCCGAAGTGACCCCGATAGGATCCCAAGAGAGTCAACAAAATCATCTCGAGAATACTCAAAGAGGACGCCGACGAAGTCCCTGAAGTCATCCTGAAATTACGGTCGCTGGTACACTTCCTGGAAAGAAACTTCACAGGAACACTATCCGGGTTGCTACGGAGCTATCCTGCTAATCTTGATAAAATCGACGGAGTGGTTTCGAAGACCATATGTACATCCTTTTTTATACATGTAGAGAGATTAAATCTCCTTAGTGCACAAACAAAAAAGATGCAAATTTGCAACCAGGGTAAACAACTTATAAAACAAATTAAGAAACAATCCGAAAGAGAAATTCATATTGCAAATCTATGAAGATACCAAACGGTTCTTAAAATAACATAAGGACTATATAGTCATCACGAACGCGGATAAAGGTAGTAAGATTGTGATGATGTACAAATCAGAGTACGAAGACAAAATGTAAGACCTCTTGGATGACAAGCTAACGTAAAAGTCATAAGAACTGATCCTACCCAATTTCTATTACGTAAAAATTACAAGATCGTGAATGACCTCTACAAAACGCAAAGCATCAATTTGAAAGAAAAACACGACTTGTCGTGCCCAGCTGCTACAGCGCCGAGAATATATGGATTACCTAAAGTTCATAAAGAAAACATACCTCTGCGGCCAATTTCTTCTTCGGTGAACGTACCATGCTCGAGATTATCAAAATACGTAGGTCAGATACTACAAAACATCGTTTCGGACAAATGCAATATAAAGAATTCACAACGACTAAAAGAAAACATTAAAATCCTAACAATTGAAGATGACGGAACTCTAATATCTTTGGACGCAGTATCCCTATTCACAAACATACCTATTCACTTTGCGATTGGCACAACCATGAAACAATGGACAGGTTTACAAAATCACACAAAAATCTCAAAAACCCAATTTCTAAAAATTCTCGAGTTTTGTGAGGGAAAATAATTATTTCGTACACGATGGGACCTTCTACCAACAAAAATATGGTATGCCGATGGGCAATCCCTTATCACCAACCATAGCAGATATTGTGTTGGACAAGATTATTGACGACAGCATCACAGAGCTAAGATCTAAAGACATACATGTTAAATACATAACAAAATATGTAGATGACATGTTTGCTATAGTAAAGATTAATGACGTGGAAGAGATACTAAAAATATTCAATGGACAACATACCAAAATAAAATTCACCCTGGAGAGAGAAACGAACAATAAATTAGCCTTCCAAGATATAGAGCTCCATAATACAGAGAACAAAATAAGGACCAATTGATATAAGAAAGACGTAGCATCATCGTGAATGATCCACTATTTGTCGAACCACCCATGGAGTCAAAAGAAGAACACGGCCATAGGTTTTATTAAGAAAGTTTACTCCCTGAGCAACCAGGAGTTCATGGAAGAAAACAAGAGGAAAATAAAAAACATTCTCCAAAAAAATGGCTACCCTAATGCAGTAATAGAAGCATTTATAACTGCAGCGAAAAACAAAACGAGAAACTGCAATATCAATACAGAAAGTGAAGATAACAACAACAAAATATACATTGGCGTCACATATGTACCTCAACTAACGGACAACAACACTTTATGTAAAATTATCAAAAGCAACAATTTAAGCTACGCACACAAACCGCATCACACAATTCGCAGCATATACACAAAAACAAAAGACAAAATTAATAAAGAACAACTACACAACGTAGTGTATGAAATACCGTGCAAAGCAAACAAGGGGAAAGCTGCAATAAAGTTTACTTTGGCACAACAAAAAGATCACTTGAAACAAGGGCAAACGAACATAAATCAGATGCCAAAAACAACAAATACACTACAGCATTAGCGCAACACCTGATAGAAAATAACCACACAGCTGATTTTAACAACACAAAAATATTGGATGTGGAGAACAGAACAAGAAGAAGGATGACGCTAGAAGGGTTACGGATACAACAACAATTTAACAAAGCAATGAATTTTTAAGACGTTGACAACATAAATTGCGCATATGCTACTGCGATCACACAAAATGTTTAAGCCTGGACAAGAGAAGATGTGCGGTGTTTTTTTACTCAGTTGAGCAGAGCTCACAGAGTATATTAAGTTTAATTGGATAACGGTTGGTTGTACATATATAAAAATAATCAGGATCGAAAAAAATTTGATTGAGCCATGTCCGTCCGTCCGTCCGTCCGTCCGTTAACACGATAACTTGAGTAAATTTTGAGGTATCTTGATGAAATTTGGTATTTAGGTTCCTGAGCACTCATCTCAGATCGCTATTTAAAATGAACGATATCGGACTATAACCACGCCCACTTTTTCGATATCGAAAATTTCGAAAAACCGAAAAAGTGCGATAATTCATTACAAAAGACAGATAAAGCGACGAAACTTGGTAGATGGGTTGAACTTATGACGCAGAAAAGAAAGTTAGTAAAATTTTGAACAATGGGCGTGGCACCGCCCACTTTTAAAAGAAGGTAATTTAAAACTTTTGCAAGCTGTAATTTGGCAGTCGTTGAAGATATCATGATGAAATTTGGCAGGAACGTTACCCCTATTACTATATATAGGCTTAATAAAAATTAGCAAAATCGGAGAAGGACCACGCCCACTTAAAAAAAAAATGTTTTTTAAAGTAAAATTTTAACAAAAAATTTAATATCTTTACAGTATATAAGTAAATTATGTAAACATTTAACTCCAGTAATGATATGGTGCAACAAAATACAAAAATAAAAGAAATTTTCAAAATGGGCGTGGCTCCACCCTTTTTCATTTAATTTGTCTAGGATACTTTTAACGCCATAAGTCGAACAAAAATTAAACCATCCTTTTGAAATTTGGTGGGGGCATAGATTTTATGACGTTAACTGTTTTCTGTGAAAACGGGCGAAATCGGTTGATGCCACGCCCAGTTTTTATACACAGTCGTCCGTCTGTCCTTCCGCATGGCCGTTAACACGATAACTTGAGCAAAAATCGACATATCTTTAATGAACTTAGTTCACGTGCTTACTTGAACTCACTTTCTCTTGGTATGAAAAATGAACGAAATCCGACTATGACCACGCCCACTTTTTCGATATCGAAAATTACGAAAAATGAAAAAAATGCCATAATTCTATACCAAATACGAAAAAAAGGATGAAACATGGTAAGGTAATTGGATTGTTTTATTGACGCGAAATATAACTTTAGAAAAAACTTTATAAAATGGTTGTAACACCTACCATATTAAGTAGAAGAAAATGAAAAAGTTCTGCAGGGCGAAATAAAAAACCCTTAAAATCTTGGCAGATATTACATATATAAATAAATTAGCGGTATCCAACAGATGATGTTCTGGGTCACCCTGGTCCACATTTTGGTCGATATCTGGAAAACGCCTTCACATATACAACTACCACCACTCCCTTTTGAAATACTCATTAAAACCTTTCATTTGATACCCATATCGTACAAACGCATTCTAGAGTCAACCCTGATCCACCTTTATGGCTATAGCCCTAAATGGCGTCCACCTATAGAACTATGGCCCACTCCCTTTTAAAATACTCCTTAATACCTTCCATTTGATACACATGTCATATAAACACATTCCAGGGTTTCCCTCGGTTCATTTTCCTACATGGTTATTTTCCCTTATGTTGTCACCATAGCTCTCAACTGAGTATGTAATGTTCGGTTACACCCGAACTTAACCTTCCTTACTTGTTTATATATATAATTTTGCATTGATTATACTCAGATGTGATATTTAATTATTGTTAACTTAGTAAGTGTAATATGGAAAAAAATTTTATTTTTTCAATGTATCATGCAGGCATGCTTAACCAACGAAACGATATCATTTCGTTACGATAATCAACGTTAATAAACGAAACGAAGTCATTTCGTTTCGTTTATTAACGTTAAGATCGTCAAATTAACGAAATGATTTCGTTTTCTGCCATATCAAAACGAAATCAAATCGTTTTGTTGATTATTAATTTCAAACTATGCTGGCAAAGCTGATTGATGGCGGAGTCATTAAAGGTGAAAGCATTATCCAAGCTGATTGCAACTTTTCTCATGAATTTTGACAGTACGAACATTTCTCAGAGTATTTTTGACATTACCACCAACGAATTACACAAACAACTTACATAGAGTTTGTGTGTGTATGTGCGCTCGTTGTTGCCTCCTTACGGCTTCACCATGGCTATAGCATTGCCAGCATAATTCAAACATAAAGTATCACGTTTTCGTTAACGTTTTTAACGTTAACGAAAGCTTTTCGTTTCGGTTAAAAACGAGATACAATTTATCTTGATAATTTCTTTATCGATAATATTTCGAAGTGTTTCAACGGAAACGGTGGAAATTTTTTGATAAACGATTAGCTTAACGTTAAGGTGCATCCCTGGTATCATGTAATTAGATTACTACAAATGTCTTGTTTTTCGTATATTTATTAAAGCCTTCCTGAGGAAGACGCGAATATGCGTCGAAACGCGTAGAAGAGAAAATAAACGATTGTTTTATTTCAAAAAATCGGCCGAAAAGCTTCATAATTTAATAAAAAGGAGAGAAGTTAAATAACGTTAGCGCGTGCTGGCTTGTTTTCCAATACATATGTACATACACCCCAATACATACATCCCACTCAAAGCAAGCTAGCTCTCTACCTAGCTTTCTACCAGTGACTTTTGTGTCACATTTTTTTAAATTTCAATCTCACCATTTTTACATAACTCGCCTAAAGAAGTACAACTTCAAAAATTTTTAAATTCCTCTACTTTTTGGAATATGGAGAAGCAAATTATGACTTGTATTGAATCATCACATTCTTTGATTAAAATCCCTGGAACTTCTATGCAGGCTCGTTCTTCGACCAAAATCATGGTTTAAAGAAGAAGATAATTCCATCGTCATCCCGGCGAATTCAGTACCAGGTGGTGTTATCTCATCAGCTGATTGCTTTTTTTTTTTGATGATTTCACAGTAAGATGCCAGTTAATTGAAATCAGTAATAATTTTCTTTTGATTTCACATTCATCTGAACGGCGAATTGCGTTGAATTCGCTTTCATAATAAAGGCAAATCTATACAAGATGACCAAGCAAATTCAACCAATTCGCCGAGCAGAAGAAAGTCAAGTTCAAAGAAAATTTTCATTAATAGAAAATAAACAAGAAAAAGCAATCAGCTGTTGGGAAAGCAACAACATATTGGTTGTTGTCAATAAGAAGCCCACGAAGGTCGCTCAAAAAGCCCGGAACTATTTCATTCTGATAAAGTTACCTCTGTTGTGTGTTAACTTCAACTTCTTGGCTCTAATTTAAAATTTCACCAGTACTTGGTACTCACGCCTTTTTTTTATCGGTTTTGTAGAAACTCACTTTTTCTGTATTTGGTGACTAACGGTTCCAAGATGTCAAAGCTGAAGGTAACAGTTTGAAAATAGAAAACCTCTTTGAGGCACTACTTTGAATCTAAATTGAAGCCTTCCATATCTCCGACGCAACGCCACATGTCGGGCATATTTAAAGCTTTCGGACTTGCCGAGCGCTACTAACGGTACTTTGGCAGGGTGCCTGTTACTTGCGGTCTTATTACCTTAAACATCTGCGTATTAACTGTGCCGGTGGTTCTTTAATAGGACAACAAGTAAGATGTCTCTAGAGCAAATTTGTCTTGTTGGGTTCTAATGCTTCCGAGATTTCCGATGACTAGTGCACTCCACTTGCAGTATATTGGCGAATCCCAAATAAGGAACATCATTAATCGAAAATTAAGAGTGGCCAGGCTTTATTTCTGTCACTTCGTACTTAAGGTTAAATATATGTATGAAGTGGAAATGAAATTATTTATTTTTTCCCCCTTATCCTGTATAGAGAAATATGATTTCAAATAAAGGCTTTATCGGTTTTGTAATTTGGCTGTTTTTTTTTTTTAAATATAACGTATTGTAACGAATTTATTATTTATTTATTATCGCTAACTCATAATTAAAATTATAGGCTAACGGAAAAACAGCTATAGCAACGCAGGCCATCAGCTGACTGCTGGGTTTAAAAGTTTGTATGTGTATGTGCTTAGTTTCTTATGTATAGTTATAATGTTTTTAAAATAAGTAATTACGTTGCATGTTAACTTAACTCTTTAGATTTCGAAGTACAGGTGTGATGATTTTAAAAATCTCAAGATTGTGGATATGCTTTGAGGGCTGGGATTTGATAGCAGGGAATTTGGATTTTGGGTGAGTATAGTTGTGCGTTGGGCATGGAACATCCTGAAGTCGCTTAGGATGTGCTCGACATTAATTAATGTGGTGCTATTGCAGTAGGGACATGTTTGAAATAAGTTGTTGTCGAATCTGTGCTGGTGTGTAAGTTTGGTGTGACCTAATCTGAGGCGAATGATTTTAGTTAGATCTAGTATGTGCGGGTTATCTTTGTGGGCGAAGTTAAGGTATGTTTGGATGCATGGTTGTTTAACGGTCATGTTTTTATACCAGGCGGTTGTGTTGTGCATTTGTGATCTGTGTATTTTAGTGAAGTCGTTTTTATAAAGTTCTTGATGTCGTTGTGATTGTAATTTGCGGTCATAGTTAAAGGTGAGGAGGTAGCTTCTCTCGCTGTTTGGTCGGCCAATTCATTGCCAGTAATTTTAACGTGTCCTGGAATCCAGATAAGTTTCAGTCTAGGATGGAAGTCTATAAGAGTACTTCTGATCATGGAAGCATAGTGATTATGGTTGTTTGTGTTTGAGATAGCGTCGAGTGCTGAGAGTGTGTCGCTACAGACGGCGAAGTGTCCTCGTCTTTGTTAAGGGCTTCTGCTATAGCGATTATTTCAGCTGTGAAAACTGAGGTGTAGTCCGGAAGGAGAGACGTTTTTAAGATTTCAGAAGAGGTTGTTATGCTGTAGGATACGCCACTGCGAGTTTTAGATCCGTCGGTATACAAAAATTTGTTGTTACCGAGTTTGCTTTGTATGTCGAGGAAACTACATCGGTATACTTCGGGCGCGGTGGTTGATTTGTTGAATATACGAAGACTGGTATTTACGGATGTAGGATTGAAGAAGCATGGCGGGCGTCTTTCTGCAGTAGTGTTTATCGGTAGAAATGGGATTCATAAAGATTGAGCTATATTAACAGTTTTATATAGTGCTGATTGTATTTTAGGAGCTCGTTTGGCTTTATTGAGACGTTTGGTAATAGCAGAAATGGGACTATTTCGGTTACTTAGTATTTGCTTACTTAATTTTGCAATTGTTAAATCTCGGCGAATTTCTAGTGGTTTGATGTTGGCTTCGTCTAGTAGACTAGTCACTGGAGTAGTTCGAAAGGCACCTAACGAGGTTCGTATCGCCGAATGGTATATAGATTTAATTTTGTTTGTTTGAGATTTTGCGCTGTATCCATATAAAAATAGGGCGTAATCTATCTTCGACATGAGAAGGGCATTAACTACATTTATAAGTGTCGACGGGTTGGCATTGAATTTGTTGCTAGCCAGATATTTTATTATGTTGAGTCTTTTTGATAGTGACGCTTGCAGATTTTCTATGTGATTTAACCAAGTGTATCGATTGTTGACGAGTACACCTAAAATTTTTAGGTTGTTACTGGTGTTAAAGTTAAAGATATTGGCTATTAGTGTGCAAGTACAGTTTTTCTTCCGGCATATGTGGAGATGTTTGCACTTTTCTGTAGACAGGACTGCACCTGAGTAATTACACCAATTTTGAATGTCGCTAATTATATCATCAAGATTCACGACTATGTTTTTGTTTTTTTTTTAATTTGCGTATTATTTGGAAATCATCTGCATATGCACAGAACTCTACTTCTTGGTGAAGCGTGATAACGTCGCATAATTTGTTGTAAGCTATTAGAAACAGTACGATTGAGAGGGGGGAGCCTTGTGGTATACCGTTATATAGGGGGCGGCTGTCTGAATATTGGTTGTTCACTTTGACTATTATTTTTCTATTTTCCATGTAGTGTATAATATAGTTGATGATTTTGTGACCAGCTCTCCATTCTACTAGTTGGTCGACGATGGTATGAATTCCCACATTGTCGAATGCTTTCGCGAAGTCTAGCGAAAGTATTGAAATGTGACCTTTTTTGGATAGGGTGCTTGTTATTTGGTGGTCCAGGTAGAGTAAGACGTCAGTTGTGGATTTGCCTTTTTTGAAGCCGAACTGTCGACTATTGAATAGGTTGCCCTTCGAAGCAAACCACCATAGTCTGTTGGCTATAATTTTGTCTAATAATTTTGAACAGCAGGGATTGAGTGATATGGGTCTGTAGGAAGCTATGTTAGTTTTGTTGCTATTTGGTTTTAATATAGGGATTATGGTACTATTTTTATACATCTGAGGGATATGGTTGTTAAAAATGTTGTTGTATAGTTTTAAAAGTCTCAGTTTGACGGAATGGGCAGAGTTTTTAATCATTGGATATGACATTCTGTCGGATCCAGGAGTTTTCCCTTTTAGTTGGTTGAGTGCTGTTGTAAATTCGAGAAAGTTAATTTCTTTATTAATTATTTGGGTAGGCTCGCTGGTTTGTGTGGGACTTGTAGGAGGGAGAATGGTTATTCTACATTTGGCTTGTAAAAAAGGCACCGGGTATTTTTCATCACTGGACAAGTTTGACCAGTATTTACAGAATTCGTTTGCCATTGCTGGCTTGTCTAAAATTTGCTGATCGGGGTTGTTGGCTGGGTTAATGCTATGTATGCTGTGGTGTGTCTTTAGTCCGCAAAATGTCTGGATGTTTTTCCAGATTTTGCCGGGGGGCGACGTAGGGTTGATTTCAGAAGTAAATTGGTTTATTGATTTTCTTTTTTCTTTTTTAACTTCTCGTTTAAATATTGCGTTAGCTCTTTTGTAGTTTAATAAGTTTTGTTGTGTAATGTTACGTTTGAAGGTGTGCCAAAGTTGGTTTTTTGTTTTGCGTAGTTCTTGTAATTGTGAATTCCACCAGGGAACTTGTTGTTTGCGTGTGTATGTTGTCTGAGGGATGGATTGGTTGGCTGATTTTAAAAGGATCTTGTGTAGGTTTCCTGCTTCTTGGTTAATGTTGTTGCTGATTGTTGTTTCGCTGTTGTGTTGGTCTGTGAGTGTTTGGTACAAGGGCCAGTTCGCTTTGTTCAAGTTGAATCGAGGTCTTTGTTTTTGTAGAGGTATTCCTGCCGTTGGGAAAAGGGTTGTTATTATGGGGTAATGGTCGCTACTATATAAAGTGGTCTCTAAATCCCGTTTTGCTTCGGCCGCTATTGAGGGTGAGCAAAAGGTTAAATCAAGGTGGCTGAACGTACCGCGTGTGCTCAGATGAGTGGGCGAGCCGTCATTGAGCAGCACAAATTGTGATTGATTAATAAATTTCGATATAATTTTACCTCTTTTGTTGTTTTTGGGAAAACCCCAGTCGTTATGCCAGCTGTTAAAGTCGCCTGCTGCTTTGCATGCGGAATGGCAGTTGTGGAATACATCCTCAAGGTTTCTTAGATTGAAAGGTTTTTTTGGTGGTATATATATAGAAAACACTGTGAATTTTATTTTCGAAAAGACTGTGGCAGCGACTGTATCAATTGCGCCGCGAATGTGTAGTGGGGTGTGTTGAATAGACTTATGTATCAGAAGGGCGGTGCCACCGTATGAACTGCAGGAATTAGAAGCGTAGATATTGTAGTTAATTGGTATTGGTATATTCGAGACGGTTTGCAAATGTGTCTCTTGGAGTGCAATGATTGTTGGAGAATGAGTCTTTATTAGTATAAGGAGTTCGTTATAGTTATTGCTATAGCCTCGTATGTTCCATTGAATAAATTTTAATGACATTTGGTGAAAAGCTGGGACTTGGGGAGGGTTAAGAGTAATGGAGTGGGATTTGTGTTTAGTTTCTTATAATTCGAACTAGCTTAAGTTAAAGTACCTCCATATCGGAGGATTCTGTGCTATCGAGGTTGTGTGTATTGGTCTTTGATTTGTTATTCTTAAAACTATCATGAATTTTCTGTTTTGCCTTGAGTTGCCTCTTTAGCCTATTTGAGGCGGTTCTCGGGAAAATTTGAGCGGCTTTTGGTGCGTTTTGAGTTATTTTATTTGTAATTGATTTTGTTGTTGACGGTTTACAGTCTTCGTTGGAGATTATATGAGTTGTTGGTTTGCTAGACTTTGCGTTACTTGTTTCTCTCTGAGTAGTCGTTGATTGACAGGGTGTTCTGTTTTCGTCTTCGTATGTTATTTGATTGCGGTCAGCTGAATAGTTTGTGGTTTTTGCTTTAGTTGCTGATGCGTATGTAACGGAGTCGTGTTGATGGCGCTCGTAATAAATTTGTTTTGCTGTTTTGGTATCCACTCTTTGGAGTGTTTTTATGGCTTGTAATTCTTTTTGTGTGATGAATATTGGACAGCTTTTGTTGAGTACAAAGTGTTTAGTGTCGTTCTGTTGGTGTTTTTCGCAGTTGAAGCAAACTGTTGTGTTGTTGCACTTTTCTTTAAGTTCTTCATTGGTATGAGCCGTGCGACCGCAGTTAATGCAACGCTTGGTGTTTTTACAAAACTTTGCGGTGTGTTCGAATTCCAAACAGTTTGTAAAACGAAGTGGGAGAGGAATGTAGGGCCTTATGTTTATTGATTGGTAGCCTATATTGATGCGTTCGGATAAGTTTATGGTGGAAAAAGTTAGGATTATAAGGCCTGTTTCCGTTAGGATGTCATTAGACTTCTTCATAATTTTTTTTTACTTCAATGACATTTTGTTGTTGGAGTTCGCTTTTAGTTTCTTCTTCGCTTATTCCTCGGAGATCGTTAGAGTAAATGACACCTTTGCTAAAATTGAGCGATGTGTGCACACTAACCTCGACTCTTATATTTTCATTAATTGCTGATAGCTTAATAAGTTTCTCAGCTTGTTGTTGTGTTTTTGTTTTAACTAGAAGTGTACCGTTTCGAAGTTTTTTACAAGTTTCTATTTCTCCTCCACATACACTGTCTATTGTTTTCTTTAATAGGAATGGTGACACATATGTTAAGGTTTGTTCGGAATCTATTCTGTTGATAATTAGAAATTTAGGTCCGGGAGAGGCGATGTCTAATGTTTTCTCTTTGTTAGTTTGTATAAGCGGTTGGCTTCTTTTGATGCTCGATTGAGCATCAGGTGGTTCGTTCATTACTTTTCTTTTTGTTTTGCTCAATTTTGAGCTTCTTTTTTGCTTTTATTAACAACCGTTTACAACAAGAGTGTGTGTGGTTCACGAGTAGAACAAGAGATAATCACTTTTACTTTTTGGAAGGTTGTCGCGATTAACACGGTGGTAGGTGTCGACCGATCAGTGTGATGTCTCGACAATGACTGTGTAACGAATTTAGTGCAATTCCTCTTCTTTGCAACCTTCTACTAACGTTCGAATCACTAAACTGTTGAATAAATAACTCCGCTATTCAATAATGCAAAATGGCCTTTATTAAAGTACTTCGCAATAAACACTTATACTTCGCAGCTGATTGAAAGCTTGCTTAAATCAAACTGATTGTCGTGCCTCTACTGTTGCTGCCTTTTATACTCTGTGATTTCTCGTTCCCATACTTCTAGGCGCTTCCAGAATTACTTAGTTACTGCTATAAAATTATAACTACAGATGCATGTGTATAGCTTCTCATATGCGCGTGTATATGTGGTAATACTTCCACAATTATAATTGCCTACTTTTGGGAGCATCTCAGATAAGATATATGCATGTGTCTCTTCTATGCTGCGTGTACGTACACATGTTGTGGCTTCATTTACTTAGCATCAGACTAGTGGTGTGAGTATCACTTAGTGTAATTAATATTCGCCACAGTATTTTCTTGAATCAGTTGAGCTATTCAACAAAGATCTATATATTTGCTCTTATTTAAAATTTTCTACACTTTTATTCAATATTGCAATTGATCGTACCCTTATCCTTGTGACGCGTCCCTTACCAAAAAAGTACAAAAATTTACACTTTGTCAAATTCTGAAAAATCAATGCCACCTGAACAAAATTATGTTTTGGAAATATGGATTTGGATAATTTTGGAATTATTATTCAAATATCAGTATTTAAAAGAAACACATATGTATATGAATCTGAAAACGAAATAAATTTAAGTGATCCGCCTCTTTGCATATTACGAGGATAAATGCGGAGTGCGTTTCAATCTCGTTACGGTGTATTACGCATATGATTATGAGACAGGTTCAGCGCGAATTCAGACTTCATCACACAACCCCCAGCGGGTTAGGGGGTTTAGAATATACGTATCTTGATTCTTTAGCAGCCGAGGCTCTGACGACCCCAATTTTTTCATGGATATAGGGGCTGGGACGGCGGAATGGCTTAGAAGGTTTCTTGTAGTCTTACTAAATCGTTCCCGATAGTCGGGCTAGTACCTTAATGGTGCTTATTACCGGAACGTACCGGATCTGCATCCGACAAAGGACCATCAACAAGGACAACACTACAACAATATAACAAATAGAGACGAACGGAATGAATAAGCTAACACACTCAACGAGAAAATCATTTCGTTATAGCATTTCTAATGCTATTTTTAAATGACTCTATTTTCCAGTCCAGTTTTTGACGTTGAGACATAAATTTTAATTTCGATTTAGTTTTCGTATGTTCGTAGGTTTAGTTTTCATACACATTTCCTGTTCAGCCCCACAAATATATCCAGGTATATCTAATAAATTTACCATAGAATCGAAAAAAGCAATACTAAGGAATTATGCAGTTGAGTTCATATCGGGCAATTGTAAACAGTTAATGCATGTAAATTCGATGTGGGAGCAATAAGATGATACAAACCGGTAACATAGCGATAGTAAAAAAACGTGCTGTTTTATACTCAACCAATTCATTGCATCTATCAACTCTCGTATAGGAGTTTCCGTTGTTTTTTTTTTTTGCATTTTCTGTAATTACAAGATCTGATTATCACTTTCTATGAATAATACTGTGAGACAATATACTCTACTTCTATAAACTAGTGTTTTGTATTTTGCTCAGATGTAGAGAAAAAAAGAGCACTCATTTTAACCGATATTGCTGTTGACGGCACTGCACACCAGTGTTGCCAGAAAAAAATTTCTTTGGGGCTAGAATCTAGAAAAAAAGAGCTAAGTTTCTTCGAGAAAATCCAAAACCCGTTGCTAAAAGTATATGTATATTTTTCAATGTTAGTTTTCACATTTATTTCAAATCAAACTTAATCAAAGTGAAATGAAATGAAATGAAATATAAATAATACTGTTTATATAGTTCATTTTATATTTTTTTTATTAAAAAACCGTATGGCCTCTACTCTACTTTAACCATATACCCTCTACTCGCCTGTTTTTCGTCAACACCATACGTCTCTGGAATTCAATTCCCACTTCAGTAAGAAACTCTTTAAACCAAAACAACTATAGGCAAATTCTTAAAAGTTTTCTTACAGTCATAATATTTAAACGTACCACCAAATGTTCAGAAACCGTAACACACTATTTGCTGTATAACCCTAACCCTGCTTCTTTCCCTTTTCTTTTCTATTTTTCTATTTAAGTTATTTGTTCCGTTAAAATGTCTAACTTAGTCTTTATTTAAAACATACAATTCACATAAATTGTTATAATTCACATAAATTGTTACGCGGTTTGTTGTACGATAAAGGACTCGTTCTCTTCATGTACTATGGAAGAGAGGTCCCAAAACCGATGAGATCAGCATATGATGGCTGACTACTGCTGGGGAATGCAACGTGATTGTCTTGCCATACCTCTTTCACGAAAATCACGTAAACGAAAGTTTTTATGTAAAAAAAAGTTAATAATAAAATAAATAACAAAAAACTTTTTTTTTCACAGTAAAAATTTACTAAAATAGAATATATTAGCAAGATCTACGCGAATATAAAAAAGTTATATGTCTTTGAAAACAGAATTAATAGGAGATTGTTCTAAAATAATTTACATATGCACTGGTTGACATATTATTCGAGAAACCCGTAATTAAAAATGAAAAAATTTAACAAAAAGTTGATATTTTCACATTATTTTTGCAATTTCTCTGACGTTTATGAAGATATGTTAACAACTTGTATACTTGTAGAAGCGGCGAGATGTACTCTTTTCAACGACATCAAAACTGTGTTGATAGAATAAACAGAAACATGCCTTAACCCCTTAAAAAGGGGTTCTTGACCCTATCTAGAAAACTGTACGTAGCATTAAAATAAGTAAGTTTACAGTTTTTATCAGGGTACCGAGTACTACCAAATTTGGTTACAAGTAGAGCTACCCCAAAATCACTGTCAACTAGTGTAATTATTGTTAAATAAATAAATAAATAAATAAATAAATAAATCCAAATAAATAAATAAAATATGTTTTTTTAACTTTTGTTTTGCCATTTGGTGGTAAGGTATCGTTAAAAAGTAAGAAGTATAAAATGTTGGCCGATGAAAATTAATTAAAATTTTTTCCAATTTTTTTTTATTCAATTTTCAACGTTCTACGGGTCTACGAATCACCATTAAAATACACGAGTGCGATATTCAAATTTATGTTGGGACGAGATATGTTTGAAGGGCCTTAGAACCTATGATTTGGCTCAGAAGATGAATTATTATTTTTGCTATACTCATAAATATTTTTTGTGTTCATTAATTTTAAGAAATCGCAATTTATTTCAAAGTCATGACAGCATTAATTCAGCCGTTTAAGACCACTTCTTATTGTCAGAGGCGAATTCAACATAACTAAACTCATTTTGTTTCTGAGTTTGCTTTTAACCAAACTCATGTTTTAAAACGTTCTTGCAACTTCAGCATTACTTAGCGGCAGCACAAAATCGACAAACTTGGCATTATACTGTTTAATATCAACGCAAAAACTTAATGTTGAAGTCACATTTTTCCAATTTTGGAGATAAATATTTTTCCACTGGATTTGTAATCTCATTCTTTCATCAGTGCTATACTTGTTTTTTTTTTCATTTGTGAAATATGAAAGCCTTTGAGGTTTCAAATTCTCAATGTTTTTTCAACCGAAAAGAAATCTATTTTGCTAAGCATTTCTATATTATGCGACAAGCATTGCCTTAGTTGCTCTATTAATTTAATTATGAAATCGCGACATATATGTATGTATTACGTATAATTCTTTCAATGAATTCGTCTATACATTTATCTTATTTTTTAACTCGTATATATTCTTCAAAAGTATAAAGAAAATAAGGTACGGGAGACAAAAATTTAGTATAATCTGAAGTTAAAGGGCGAAACTGTTAGAAGGTGACACTATGCTGTTGCACAAGCTGAAAAGCAAATAAATATACGAACTCATGACACGGTTTATCGATTAAAGTTTTTGTTATCAGTTGAGTACCGAGTTGCCACATCATACATAACGAAACAAATAAAATAAAACCTCGACACACATAAAACCCATTACAAATTTCACAATACGTATTGCCGAGTTAAATTTTGAGCCAAAAAGGGGCAAACATTTTAAAGAGGGCCAAAAAAAAGAGACAGGGCTAAACCAGAATTTTTGGAGCTAAACGCAAAAAAAGGCCTAGATCTGTCTCCAAAAGCACCAAAATGGCAACACTGCTACACACATCCCCATATTTGAAAGTCTCTCCAAAGCGAACCGCGATATCATGCATTATGCTGCTCAGCTTAAAGAAACAGAAGCAGAAACATCTAAAAGCAGCGTTCTCATTACGTGGTCAAGTGTTCGTTCCTAAAAGAGACGGCGAAGCGGCGATTCGAGTGAATGATAAAAGAAGTATTGCCGAAATTGTCGGCACAGCTTAAAAAGTTTAGATTATTGTTATTGTATATCAATTAACTTTTGTTCTGTTGTTTATTGCAATCTTGTTATTAAGTTGGCATAATTTCTCTTCTCTTTCTTCTTTTTAAGCTTCTCTTATTCTTATTGTTCTCTTCTTCTCGCCTCTGATTTGTATGTAATGCAAAATTATAATTGCCATCACCTTCTTCTTATTCCTCTTGATATATTATTCTATTGCTTGTCACTACTTTTTTTCTTTTGGATAACACTTTGTTAATCACTTGAAAAGAAATTCTCTCAAATATCTGTTAACCACAAGCTGATGTTAGAGTTATTATGCAAACAGTGGAACGGTCTTAACATTTTTCATTTTAATGCACGCAGCTTTTGCTCTGATAAAATGGATTATGTAAGATACGTATTTGAGCAGTCACTAATAGACATTATCCTAATAAGTCTTAGTTGTAAATAAATTAATTAAATAAATAAATAAATAAAAATATTTGCAAAATATTTCATGAACCCAATCTTATTTTATAGAAATTTGGCTTACTATATATTTTATATGCTCATCAGATTTTAATCTATTGTCAATATAAATACCCCAATATTTTATCGTTTTATCTTTTAAACTTCATTAAACCTTTATTCGTAACGTTAAGTTCCAATTTGTTTGAATCAAGATCTTCCCGCATTTTAGCCACCGAATCAGGTAGACCTTTATCACTGATCGATAATAATGCATTATCGGCAAACAGTTTTTTTTCGGAAGTATTGTAATGCTGGATTTATGGCATTTATATAAGAGTAGCGTCACTAGAACTGAACATTGTAGAGCACCAATATTTAGTTACTGACATTTTTTCTGATATACTAGAATCAATCAGTGTTTGTTGAAACCGATTAGTAAGAAAGTTTTGAAACCAAGTAAACTTGGTGTTTTCATTGCCTATGTTATAGAGTTTTTCTGACATAATAGATCTATCATTCGTTACGAATGCCCTTTTTAGGACATTTATACCGCTACTACATGCATTTTATTGTTAAGGTCTTTTTTGCACCACGGTAATACAAAGTTTAAGGCCGTCCTGCATGAGTGTTAAGCTCTAAGGCTAGACTGAATATTCTTTGCTTCCAAGAACATCTGCATACTGTACCCCTTCAAGTCCCCTGATGTTTGTCTCGGAATGACACAAGTAAATGGAAATAAAGGATTTTGACAGAATTAATTATATACGCTTTTATATCTAAATTAATCAGAGTTAATAATACAAGCCAATTCTTACTTACTTAATTGGCGCTTAACCGTCTAAACGGTATTGGCCGAAAAATAAATGTAAGGCGCGATAACCCCCGAAGAGATCTAAGGCCGAGCTTCTCTTCAAATTTGCGTCGTGCTCCTCTTGATTCTCCCTACAAATTGGCCGGACGGGACCTACATGTTTTGTGCCGACTCCGAACGGCGTTTGCAAAGCAGATGAATTTTCACTGAGAGCTTTTCATGGCAGAAATACACTCGGAGCGCTTGCCAAACACTGCCGAAGGGCCACCCCGCTTAGAAAATTTTTCTTCTAATTGAAACACCTTATTTATAAAATTTTGATATTGCTTTGCCTGGGGTGTGAACCCAGGGCATACGGTGTGGTAGGCGAAGCACGCTACAATCACACCACGGTGGCCGTCACGTTGCAGTATCAAAAATATGAGCAAAAAGTATTTCAGGCAAAATTAAAAAGTTGATCTTTTACACACTGCATACTTCGTTTGTAATTATATTTTAAAGTTATGCTTGTTGATAAGGCGGTTTCCAAAGAAATTTGGTATTGTTGCTGTTTTTGACCTATTTATAAAACTACAATTTTGTCTATTTGTATGGGTTAATCGGGGATTGCCCGTATTGCTTTAAATGTCTGAAAAGATTTATTTGAAGCAATTTTTAATTTTATAAGTTATTTAAAAACTAGCTTACGGCCGTGGGCTTCAGCCCACTTTTCTATAAAAATATGCAAAAATATATAACACAAATTTTGAACTTATTTTAACGTTGTGCATTTGCGAATTTAGGTATTGCTGAAAACCATAGGATATACAGTATTTTTTCTAATATTATTTGGAGTATAAATAAAAAGATTTTTCGATGAGTCAACTCTGGAGCCGACGACGTATAATTGGCCATGGGTGAAACATGAGTTGGTAAGATTGACTCCTACTAGAGCTAATCACTGTCCTTGAGCTTTATTGGTAGACATTGCGAAAGCCAACCTAATAAGAAAATGGAGGCGATTAAAATTTAAAGGTATATCTGTCGGTATTAATGGAATCCTTGGTATGAAAACTTTGTTGTTTTCGAAATTTTGAATTTTATATAGATATAGAAGATGTAGGTAGATTGAAGTTGACAAAAAATTTTAACCGCGGCAGATTACTAAACTTCCAAAAGGAATAACAGCCAATCTCATTTCTGTAGTCAATCTTCAGCTGTTAAAATAACCTAAGTTTGTACGGCAGCTATAGTTCTCAAAAATCCCATTTGTAGAGAAGTTGCCACGCCCCCTTTTCCCCAATTTCACATTTTACTGGAGGTGTTAGGACTTAACGTTATATAGGTCCTTACCAATTTTCACTATCCTAACATTACTACATCAAGAGATATGCAGTATGATATATTCCATTTGTATGGGAGGTTCCACGCCCCCTTCTCCCTCACCCCACATTTTCTTGGCGGTGTTAGGGATTGAGCTCATATAATTCCTTACTGAATTTCAATGCTCTAGCATGAGTATGCAGTATCAAAGATCCCATTTGTATGGCAGTGCCACGCTCCTTTTATATATCGAAATTATTTTTAGCCTATGACCATCCTGGAAGTTTTCTAGTGGGTTGTGCAAATTTGGTTGTGATCGGTCGATCCGTTTAGGACGCAACTCGATTTATACCTGCAGACATACATACATACATAATTTGAATTTTATATATATAAATAAAAAATAAATGTAAGGCGCGATAACCTCCAAAGAGATCTAAGGCCGAGCTTCTCTTCCAATTTGCGTCGTGCTCCTCTTGATTTTCACTACAAATTGGCCGGACGGGACCTACATGATTTTTATGCCAACTCCGAACGGCATCTGCAAGGCAGATGAGTTTTCACTGAGAGCTTTTCATGGCAGAAATACACCCGGAGCGCTTGCCAAACACTGCCGAGGGTCGACCCCGCTTAGAAAAATTTTCTTCTAATTGAAAAACCTTATTTCTAAATGGGTTGCTTTGCTCGGGGTTTGAACCCAGGGCATCCGGTGTGGTAGGCGGAGCACGCTACCATCACACCACGGTAGCCGCCATTTTATATATATATATGGGAAAAATTTAAACAACGTGACAACAGGACGGGCAAGGCGGCAGCTGTTTCGATTATACCATGTAAATCTCTTCAAAATCTTGTCTCCCGTGAGTGGGATTTGAACCCGCACTCCTACGATGGTTGAAAGTGTTACAAACGCATTCCCAAATTAACTCATACAAAAAGACAAAATTGGTTAATTCGTTGTAGTTCTAAAAATAGAACAAAAACAGCAACAATATCAAGTTTCTTTGAAAACCGCCTTACCAACAAGCATAACTTTAACACATAATTACATACGAAGTATACAGCGTATAAAAGATTAAATATGCAAAGAAGGCAATTGGGAAAAACTTTACAACAACTAAGGCAAGACGTTGCTGAATACGTTTGTAACAATTTCAACCATCGCACAGTGGCGCCTTTTGAGTTTTTTCTTTGCAAAAATCATAACTTATGAACCAATGAAGATATTGTAAAAATTTAAAATGCAAATGAAAGCTAATTACTTGAAGTTTTATTGTGTGAAAGCTCAGAATGTCACAGATACAAGGTGCTTAAAAAAAATTCATCAAATTCGCAAATTTTTAGAAAAATGCAAAAAAAATGTTTTTAGTAAAAAATAAAAAAATAAAATGAGATTTGTCTTATAATGATGTATTTAAGCATTAAATAAGATAAACTAATGATTTTGATAAGATAGCGTGGCGCTGCCCACTTATGATAAAAAGTTGTATCTAAGTAGTCACGTAATCAATAACTACCAAAATCGATAAACGTATTGTTTCTTTTAAATGGCAATACTCTTATAAAACTCAATGTCCGTTTTTGGTGCCACAATAACAAGGTGCTTTAAAATTCATCGTAAAATTTTACATGTTTTTTTTTTTTTTAATTTACAAGTCAAATATGTATTTTATTAATAACTAAAAGTTATTGAAAGTGGTTCAATGAAATTTTATTTGAGCTCAAGATTAAACAGCCAACGAATTTTGGAAAAGGGGAGTGGCACTGCCCATTTATGCTAAAAAGTTTGATCTTAGTAACCGCTTTACCAATTTGTACCAAACTCGATAGACGTATTGATTTCTATAAAAATTTAATACTCGTTTGAAGGCGAAATGCCTAAGCTTTAAAATAAATTTGATAAACTTTACAATAACGAAAGTATATATTTATAAATTACTAAGTTAATTAATTCTTTTATTTCAAATAAAAAATTAACTTGTACATAGATATCTTATTTTTCAATAAAGTAACAAAATTGATTAGTAAATCTGTTTTTCATTGTTTTGATAAGAAATGAGAAACTTATTTTATCTTAACATAGTCATCGTCATATATCTAACAAAGCAACCATTTCTGAGCTATACGCATCTGTAAGATCCTTTTGTGTTCTTACATACCTCACAGATTATATGACTAGATCAGAAGAGATAGCTAACATGTTGAAAAGGTCTTCGTTTTGTCTAACTCGTGATACTTTTCAGGTGTTCATACAACTATATCTTTTGTAGTCCTTGTTCTTAGATTCTTGAGCTTCTTCAGACAATTCTCCTAATGGTAAGGACTGTTACTCTTTTAAATCTTTTCCATGTGCTAAAATTTTATGTACCGTTGGTGTAAGTTTCTTCTCAGGATACTTTTGATGCAGCATCTCTGTAGTTTTAGATGCATATTCTCCAAATCTGGGTCCATTAACTGGTTCATGGCAGTTTAAAATATTTAAAATGACTCTCAATATTTTCGCAATATCTCTATCAACTCCTGTTATGCGAGCAGTCACTTCATCGTTTTCAAAAAATCTTCTTGAGGAGTTACCATCATTTGTATTTCCGTATCCATACTTTGGACAGTCAACTGTAAGGCCAATCTCTTTATAGAATTCAACCTGAATTATTTTTGTTCTCCTGTTTTGTTTATCCTTACATGTTGTATTGTCGTCGAAAACTTCTCCTTGTTGTGGTAGTGTATAAGCCAGCTTCAAAACAAATTGCATACATTTATCCTAGCATGCAAAGGAGATATTCCATACTCATAATTTAGTTCGTCAGTTATTGAATTATCAAGATATTCAAAGTCCTTTTGGCTCTTCTTACAAATTGGACATTTCATTGTAGATGTCGTATTTGTTATTAAGTTCAAAACTTTTCCATTGACCATTGTTAGAAGAAAATCATTGCTTTATTTTAATGACATTCCCCTCTTCAATTTCAATCATTGTTGGTTATAATTTGGCAATTTGATTTTTTATATAACTCAGTGTAGCTTTTATGAGTTCCGAAGATTCCTTCTCATATTTAAATAATATCGGGCGGCCAATATAGTTGATGACGGACGTGGATTTTTCCAATATTCTGAAGCTTCATCTTTTAGTCGTAATGGAATAATAGAAGCCATAAACATATTACTATCTGTGGCTCAATTTCAGCTGATACTTCGGTTATTTTGGGACTTAGAGGAACTGCTTCTTTCTTGGCTTGAGTAATTGTTTTGTATCCAGGTAAAATATCGGCATTACGTTGCAATAATGACTTACGCAATATAATATATTTTTTCTTCGTTAAACCGAGATCTATAAACAGCGCCAAAGCTTCTTCGGGAGTGTATTTCCTAGGTAGGGAATTTGGTGGCGTGTGAATGCTGTTTTTGATCCCCAGCAGTCGCACTGGACTTGCTACCGCAACTGCTTCTGTTATATGAGATTTCACGTTTTCTTCGTCTTTTTTATATTTAATAGCCAGTGCTTCTGAAAGATGAGTCGTGGCCATAGCTTTTGTGGTATTAGACAGCTTCATTTTCCTTGTGTAGGTAGAACACTCTTCTATGGGTTTTGTTGGTCTCCCTCTAGTTGGATTGGTTGACGTGCTAGGCGTTTCTTCGTCTAAAAAAGTTTTGTCAGCTAGCCACTTTTCATGCTTACTTAGAAATTTTGAATTGTTACGATAGACGTCCTTCTATTTTCTTTCTATCATAATATATTGTAAACCAATTTTTTCTTCCAGGCCTTCCTTTTCTTTAATGCTTGTTTCACTCGCTAATTCTCTCATAATAGCCTTAACAAAGTCCCGTCTTGACTTTGTAGATTTAAACACCGCAAATAGTTTCGAGTTTTGTAGATACCTATTAGAATTGTCTTCGAGTGTATCTGACTAACTATTAAACTGTGAACAATATTTAGAAATACTATTCACTTTATTTAAGTAAAGAGAATACTTAGTTCCTTAATCTCCAAAAGACGAATGATAATGTGCATTGTATGATGGATAGCTTTATATACCTACTCAAATTATTAAACTTAATTTCAGGTATACAATTCGTAACTAAAAAAACGTATGTTGTTAACAAGTTCCAATAACAAAAACGACCTTACCGCCGTACTGAATTATATATTTTTGAATTTAGATAACTGAATATTTCACAAATAACTACTGTTAATTTGACGGACCACATATTTTAACATTTTTTTATTTTTTCCATCAAAGTTTTAAAAAGGGCCTAAAAATAGGCATTTCGAAAAACAGGTATATCCGCCAACTTTTACCAAAAAAAGACAATTTTTTTTTTGTCTCAATCCTAAATTAAATTATCTTTAATAGCTATACAAGAAAACGACAACCGGCCGCCCTCTTTACTCACAAAACCATTTTAAATACAACGAAAAAGAATAAAAATTTCAAATTTTTCATAATGTTGAAAATTGGTCAACTTTGAACGGCTCTACCTGGTAAACTATAATTTTCTGTGAAAAAAAGTTGTATATTCTTGATCCCAGGAAAATTCTCTATTAGAAACATGTATTAGATTTAGCGATCGCTTTCATGATTTTTGATTTTTGCCATGCTTTAACGGCAGAGGCGCCACTGTGCATCGTGGTATAATCGAAACAGCTGTCACCTTGTCCGTCCTGATGTCACGTTGATTAAAATTTTCCCAAATTATTAAATAAATTTTAAAAGTAAAAATTGCTTCAAATAAATGTTTTCATACAATTAAAGCAATACGGGCAATCCCCGATTAAATCTTAAAAAGTTTAAGTTAAAATATATTTTTTGCGTATCTTTCTTGGAGGAGTGTGGCTGCTAATCCGCTGAGAAGAATAATAATACTTCTATGTAATATAGGATTCTTTCATCGCAAGTTTTTTTGCAAACAGATGTAATTCAAATTTAATTTGTTGGGAAAACGCAAACAAAGTTTTATTTTTTCAGAGAGTTTCATTATAAAAATTAGATTTAAAGGCATATATGTCCCCTATTTTGGTACTTTTGCTTATTCTATAAATGTCAGCATTATCTTCTCCGTTGGTTATGCTGGTATATCGAAAAATCTAAAAGAGTCAACATTTTGAATTCAATGTTGAATCAGTTTACAATAAAACAGGCATGCTTAACCAACGAAACGATATCATTTCGTTACGATAATCAACGTTAATAAACAAAACGAAGTCATTTCGTTTCGTTTATTAACGTTAAGATCGTCAAATTAACGAAATGATTTCGTTTCGTTTTCTGCCATATCAAAACGAAATCAAATCGTTTATGTTGATTATTAATTTCAAACTATGCTGGCAAAGCTGATTGATGGCGGAGTCATTAAAGGTGAAAGCATTATCCAAGCTGATTGCAACTTTTCTCATGAATTTTGACAGTACGAACATTTCTCAGAGTATTTTTGACATTACCACCAACGAATTACACAAACAAATTACATAGAGTTTGTGTGTGTATGTGCGCTCGTTGTTGCCACCTTACGGCTTCACCATGGCTATAGCATTGCCAGCACAATTCAAACATAAAGTATCACGTTAACGTTAACGAAAGCTTTTCGTTTCGGTTAAAAACGAGATACAATTTATCTTGATAATTTCTTTATCGATAATATTTCGAAGTGTTTCAACGGAAACGGTGGAAATTTTTTGATAAACGATTAGCTTAACGTTAAGGTGCATCCCTGCAATAAAACGTGCGACATATATGATTACTCTTATGATGAGTACTCGAACCTTTTTAACAAGCTTACATATATTAGCTTCACATCTATGTATGGTTGTTTGTAACTCTCTAGGGTAGGCGCGCAAGGGAGAGTTAGGCCTATCTAAGAATAAGAAGATTATGGGTAAGGGGAATAAGGTTTTTTTATTTGAAGCGATTTAAACTCAATTCCTATATTTCTTTATAGAAACCGTCGTAAACTCATTATATGAGGAATAGACGTTTAATTCCATAGCTAATTAATGTCTTGTTATCATTTAACAAAAGATGTTAATTAAAACCCATATATTCAGCTGGAGTACGTATAAATGCTTAAATTTGTTAATTTGATAGATCAGAAGCTGTTTGCTTAACTGAAAAAAAGTTCAATATACCTCACCGTTCTTTCATAACAAATTAAATTGGTTTCAAGGCGAGTCTTACCAGATATACCAGATATAACCAGATATGTGCTGTTATTTGAAGCGATTTAAACTCGCTTTCTATATTTCTATAGAAACCGTCTTAAACTCATTAAGATTTATGAATATTTTAACGATGAATATACATATGTTTAAGTCTATAGCTAATTAATGTCTTAATATCATTTAATAAAAGATGTTAATTAAAGCCTATATATTTAGCTGGAATACGTATAAATGTCTTAAATTTGTTGATTTGGTAGATCAGAAGCTGTTTGTTTAACTGAAAAAAAAGTTCAATACACCTCACCGTTTTTTCATAACAAATTAAATAGGTTTCAAGGCGAGTCTTTACCAGATATACCAGATATAACCAGATATGTGCTGTTATTTGAAGCGATTTAAACTCGCTTTCTACATTTCTATAGAAACCGTCTTAAACTCATTAAGATTAAGGAATATGTGAACGATGAATATATGTTTAAGTCTATGCTAATTAATGTCTTAATATCATTTAACAAAAGATGTTAATTAAAGCCTATATATTTAGCTGGAATACGTATAAATGTCTTAAATTTGTTGATTTGGTAGATCAGAAGCTGTTTGTTTAACTGAAAAAAAAGTTCAATACACCTCAACGTTTTTTCATAACAAATTAAATAGGTTTCAAGGCGAGTCTTTACCAGATATACCAGATATAACCAGATATGTGCTGTTATTTGAAGCGATTTAAACTCGCTTTCTATATTTCTATAGAAACCGTCTTAAACTCATTAAGATTTAGGAATATTTTAACGATGAATATATGTTTAAGTCTATAGCTAATTAATGTCTTAATATCATTTAACAAAAGATGTTAATTAAAGCATATATATTTAGCTGGAATACATATAAATGTCTTAAATTTGTTGATTTGGTAGATCAGAAGCTGTTTGTTTAACTAAAAAAAAGTTCAATACACCTCAACGTTTTTTCATAACAAATTAAATAGGTTTCAAGGAGAGTCTTTACCAAATATACCAGATATAACCAGATATGTGCTGTTATTTGAAGCAATTTAAACTCGCTTTCTATATTTCTGGTCTTAACTGGTCTTAAGCTGGAATACGCATAAATGTCTTAAATTTGTTGATTTGGTAGATCAGAAGCTGTTTGTTTAACTGAAAAAAAAGTTCAATACACCTCACCGTTTTTTCATAACAAATTAAATAGGTTTCAAGGCGAGTCTTTACCAGATATACCAGATATAACCAGATAGTTGCTGTTATTTGAAGCGATTTAAACTCGCTTTCTATATTTCTATAGAAACCGTCTTAAACTCATTAAGATTTAAGAATATGTGAACGATATATATGTTTAAGTCTATAGCTAATTAATGTCTTAATATCATTTAACAAAAGATGTTAATTAAAGCCTATATATTTAGCTGGAATACACATAAATGTCTTAAATTTGTTGATTTTGTAGATCAGAAGCTGTTTGTTTAACTGAAAAAAAAAGTTCAATACACCTCACCGTTTTTTCATAACAAATTAAATATGTTTCAAGGCGAGTCTTTACCAGATATGCCAGATATAGCCAGATAGGTGCTGTTATTTAAAGCGATTTAAACTCGCTTTCTATATTTCTATAAGTGGTGGGATTATTTTCGAATTATATTCGAATAAACGAATAAATTTATTCGTTTCAAATAATTCGAATAATATTTATTCGAACTTTTTATTCGTTTATTCGCTTCTATTTATTCGAATTCCTTTCTTTATTATTCGAATAGCGCGTACTATGTTTTGGTTTGTATAAACATCTAATTGGATACGATTAAAAAAATATTTTTACATGTCATTGTCAACATTTTTTGCGAAGTCTGATGATTCAAAAGTCAATGTTAACTTAATTGAAAACTTTGGAAAAAAAATTCCTAAAATAAAGTTTGAAGCAATCCATTTTAAACGTAACAAAATTCTAGTCGAACTAGGGCCTAGTTTCAAAAACGACTGCCTGTCTGTTCTTGCCATTCCTTAAAGTTTTGATTGTCCTTGAACGCGTTAAACGCTGTAATATAAATACCCAAATGTGCATATAAGCATATTCTAACATATGTACATGTTGTATTCTTGCAGATTCCTTTCAAATCAGATTCATATACAAGTGCATATGGGTTCCTCTATATAGGTATACATAGGTAGATATGTAAATTCAAGAAACTGCGCAAGGGGTGATATGAAATAAAAATCCCACTTACTTACAACATATATACTTACATACGTCTGTATGTACATGCCAAACAAAAATCCCTACCATATTAATCTTATTCAAATACATGTACATTTCTGTACACACTTGTTTACTAATAAACAAAGTTCTATGATCAGTACAGTGGATAACGACCCCGATATTTCTAGCTTAAGACTCAAGAACAACTTTGGTTACGTAAATATAACTAAATAAATGAATATTGACAAAGCAACCCCAAACAAACAAAAATATATGCACATATGCATCTATACACACATAAATATATGTATGTATACATACATCTGCATGCTCATATGTACAAGCGATGAGCGTAAGATAAACAGAATTTTTTTTATTTTACTATTCGAAGTATTCGAATCGTACGCACTGGCGAATAAAAGAGTTTATTATTCGAATAATTTTTATTCGAATAGTCCCACCCCTAATTTCTATAGAAATGGTCTTAAGCTCATAAGATTTAGGAATATGAAAGATGAGTAGACGTTTAATGCTATTTTCACACAGACGGCTTATTGAATAATAAAGGCATTTTTCTACATTAAGACTCTTATTGATCTCAATCTTCCCTACAAAATTCGAATCTATTATTATTTCATTAGTAGCTAATCGAATGCCTAATGAAGTCAAAAGCACAATGCAACTATGTTGGCAGCGTTCCGCTTCCGTTTCCGCTTCTTAGTTTTTGGTGTGTTCAGTGCTTAAAAATGTCACTTGTCAAAGCAAATGTCATTGTCTGCATGGCGGAACGATACAAGTTGGCCGCATCGAACAGCTGATTATAGCCTTTTTTATTTGATTTGATACATCAACTACCGGCGCAGTACGATTTTGACATTTGTCCATTGAATTTACAAATACATGGAATTTTTTTTGTTTGTAGGTATGTCACCATGCTCCCACCTTGTATCGTTCCGCCATGATTGTCTGTCTCATCTTTCATACTAATCGAACAGTTACTTCCGTGTGAAAGCAAAAAATTTACGATTTCATTAGTAGGTGAAATGAGATCATTAAGTTTTTTTATACTCTATTGAGCAGAGCTCACAGAGTATATTAACTTTGATTGGATAAGGGTTGGTTGTACAGGTATAAGGGAATCGAGATAGATATAGACTTCCATATATCAAAATCATCAGTATCGAAAAAAAATTTGATTAAGCCATGTCCGTCCGTCCGTCCGTCCGTCTGCCCGTTAACACGATAACTTGAGTAAATTTTGAGGTATCTTGACGAAATTTGGTGCGTAAGTTCCTGGGCGCTCATCTCAGATCGCTATTTAAAATGAACGATATCGGACTATAACCACGCCCACTTTTTCGATATCGAAAATTTCGAAAAATCGAATAATTGCGATAATGCGAATGCCAAAGAGGTATAAAGCGATGAAACTTGGCAGGTGGGTTGAACTTATGACGCAGAATAGAAAAGAAGTAAAATTTTGGACAATGGGCGTGGCATCACCACCTTTTAAAAGAAGGTAATTTAGAAGTTTTGCAAGCTGTAATTTGGCAGTCATTGAAGATATCATGATGAAATTTGGCAAGAACGTTACTCCTATTACAGTATGTATGCTTAATAAAAATTAGCAAAATCGGAGAACGACCACGCCCACTTTTTAAATAATTTTTTTTCTAAGTGAAATTTTTACAAAAAATTTAATATCTTTACAGTATATAAGTAAATTATGTCCACATTCAACTCCAGTAATGATATGGTGCAACAAAATACAAAAATAAAAGAAAATTTCAAAATGGGCGTGGCTCCGCCCTTTTTCATTTGATTTGTCTAGGATACATTTAATGCCATAAGTCGAACAAAAATTTACCAATCCTTGTGAAATTTGGTAGCGGTTTAGATTCTAGGATGATAACTGTCTTCTGTGAAAAAGGGCGAAATCGGTTGAAGCCACGCCCAGTTTTTATACACAGTCGACCGTCTGTCCTTCCGCTCGGCCATTAACACGATAACTTGAGCAAAAATCGATATATATTTACTAAACTCAGTTCACATAATTATCTGAACTCACTTTCTATTGGTATAAGAAATGGCCGAAATCTGACCATGACCACGCCCACATATTCGATATCGAAAATTACGAAAAATGAAAAAAGTGCCATAATTCTATACCAAATACGAAAAAAGGGTTAAAACATGGTAATTGCATTGGTTTATTGACGCAACATATAACTTTAGAAAAAAACTTTGTAAAATAGGTGTGACACCTACCATATTAAGTAGAAGAAAATGAAAAAGTTTTGCAGGGCGAAATCAAAAGCCCTTGGAATCATGGCAGGAATACTGTTCGTGGTATTACATATATAAATAAATTAGCGTTACCCGACAGATGATGTTCTGGGTCACCCTGGTCCACATTTTGGTCGATATCTCGAAAACGCCTTCACATATACAACTACCACCACTCCCTTTTAAAATTCTTATTAATACCTTTCGTTTGATACCCATATTGTACAAACACATTATAGAGTCACCCTGGTCCACCTTTATGGCGATATATCGAAAAGGCGTCCACCTATAGAACTAAGGCCCACTCCCTTTTAAAATACTCATTATCACCTTTCGTTTGATACCCATAATTTACAAATGCATTCTAGAGTCAACCCTGGTCCACCTTTATAACGATATCCCGAAAAGGCGTCCACCTATAGAATTAAGGCCCACTCCCTTTTAAAATACTCGTTAACACCTTTCATTTGATACTCATATCGCATAAAAATTCTAAAGTCACCCCTGGTCCACCTTTATGGCGATATCTCGAAAAGGCGTCCACCTATAGAACTAAGCCCCACTCCCTTTTAAAATACTCATTAACACCTTTCATTTGATACCCATATCGTACAAACAAATTCTAGAGTCACCCCTGGTCCACCTTTATGGCGATATCTCGAAAAGGCGTCCACCTATAGAACTAAGCCCCACTCCCTTTTAAAATACTCATTAACACCTTTCATTTGATACCCATATCGTACAAACAAATTCCAGAGTCACCCCTGGTCCACTTTTATGGCGATATCTTAAAAAGGCGTCCACCTATAGAACTAAGCCCCACTCCCTTTTAAAATACTCATTAACACCTTTCATTTGATACCCATATCGTACAAACAAATTCTAGAGTCACCCATGGTCCACCTTTATGGCGATATCTCGAAAAGCCGTCCACCTATAGAATTAAGGCCCACTCCCTTTTAAAATACTCATTAACACCTTTCATTTGATACCCATATCGTACAAACAAATTCTAGAGTCAGCCCTGGTCCACCTTTATGGCGATATCTCGAAAAGGTGTCACCTATAGAACTATGGCCCACTCCCTCTTAAAATACTCTTTAATACCTGCCATTTGATACGCATATCATACAAACACATTCCAGGGTTACCCTAGGTTAATTTTCCTACATGGTGATTTTCCCTTATTTTGTCTCCATAGCTCTCAACTGAGTATGTAATGTTCGGTTACACCCGAACTTAGCCTTCCTTACTTGTTATTTTACTATTCGAAGTATTCGAATCGTACGCACTGGCGAATAAAAGAGTTTATTATTCGAATAATTTTTATTCGAATAGTCCCACCCCTAGTTTCTATAGAAATGGTCTTAAGCTCATAAGATTTAGGAATATGTGAAAGATGAATAGACGTTTAAGTCTATAGTTAATTAACGTCTTATATATTTAGCTGGAATACGCATAAACGCCTTAAATTTGTTAATTTGATAGATCAGAAGCTGTTTGTTTAACCAGTTTTTCATAACAAATTGAAAACGTCTTTAGCCGAGTCTTTGCCAGATATAACAAAAGATGTAGGTACTGTTATTTGAAGCGATTTAAACTCAATTTCTATATTTCTATAGAAACCGTCTTAAACTCATTAAGATTTAGAAATATGTGAACGATGAATAGGCGTTTAAGTCTATCGCTAATTATTGTTGTTCTTGTTGTATTAACAGTGCTTCGCCCCATTCAATGGGCAGGACCACTCACAAATTTTCATCAAAATCCTCTAACGGGAGACCAAGAAAACTGGCTGTTTCAACGGGGGCGGACCGCAGGGAGATGGGTGTTAGAGGCGTAGGTTCCACATTACAATTGAAAAGATAGTTGGATTCATGTGGGGACACATCGCATGCAGGACATACATTACGTATGTCGGGGTTGATTCTAGACAAGTAAGAGTTTAACCTGTTACAGTATCCAGAACGAAGTTGGGCCAGCGTGACTCGTGTTTCCCTTGGCAGTGTGCTGTCTTCTTCTGCAAGGGTGGGGAATTGCTTATTAGTAATGGGGTTCACTGGGCGCGTCCTGACAAAGGCGTTTACCGATTCTGTGTGGATTTGCCTAAGGGCTTGCTTATGCTTACCTGGATCAAACGGCTGTATTGGCAAGTGCCGAATCTCGTCATAGTGCTTTAGGAGATGTTCCCTTAATCCCCGTGGAGGTGGTGCTAAATCAAGCAGTTGTTTGCTAGGATGTCCTGATTTGTGACAACTACACAAGAACTGCTTGTGCAGCATTTCGTTGTGCTCTTTCATACTGAGCTCTTTGGCCTCATTATGTAAATGATGTGCGGGAGTCATAAGGAGACATCCGGTGCCAGTTCTTATTACAGCATTTTGACAGGCCTGTACCCCTTTCCAGTGTGTATTTTTAAGACCAGGCGACCAGACTGGCGACGCGTAGCTTATGAGGGGCCGGCAAATTGTTTTGTACGTAGTTAGCAACGTTTATTTATCTTTTCCCCATGTGCTGCCGGCAAGCGCCTTGAAGATGTTGTTGCGCCTTTGTACTTTATAAACAATCTCGGTTGCATGAGATTTGAAGGTTGGAGTATTATCGAACGTTACCCCTAAGATCTTTGGATGACTGACAGTCGGTAGTGTGACACCATCGACGCGTACGTCCAATATTTCGACATCTATTCCTTCCACGTCGTAAACAAGGTGGCCGTAGATTTTGTCGGTGATAATGTCAAGTTGCGCGAGGTGAAGAAATCTGTAAGATCGGTGAGATAGCTGTTTATTTTAGAAATTAATTCATCAACTGAAGGGTCGGGTCCTGTTGCCATAATCGTGCAGTCGTCAGCATAGGAAATGATTGTGACTTCTTATGGTGGGGAAGGGAGTTTTGATATGTACAAGTTAAACAGAAGCGGAGATAGGACACGACCCTGTGGAACCCCCTGTTTAATTTTTCTAGGCTTCGAAATTTCGTTCCTGAATTCAATCGACGCCTGCCTACCAGTCAGCTAATTAGCGGTCCATCTTTTTAGACAAGCGGGAAGGTGTGAGCCTTTTAAGTCTTGAAGTAGCGTGCCGTGTGGACTGTGTCAAAAGCTTTTGACGGGTCAAGTGCCACGAGCACCGTCCTATGATGGAGTTCTTGCTGATTTAATCCTTAATTAATCCGGACATGTGCCAATAAAGTGAAACACGGGTTGGGGGTTTAGAATATACCCGCGGTAGGCATGCCTGTCGTAAGAGGCGACTAAAATACCAAACTGATTTAAGGGGATGTGTAGCGCAACCCTCTGAAGGGGTTGCCAGCGCAATATATAGCTTATCCAACCCAATTGTCAACGTCACCTAACCGTGGCAAATCCTGTTTCATTAACAGCCGAGGCTCTGGCGACCGCAAGTTCCTCATGGAACTAGGGGGTGGGGAGGGCGGGATGACCTAGAAGGTTTAATGTGGTCACATAAATTGTTCCCGAGATGGTCGGGCTAGTACCTTAATGGCACTTTATTACCGGAACGCACCGGATATATATCCGGCAAAGGACCATCAACAAACCTTCGGGGAGTATCTTTATTGTTAATACAACAACAACAACTTCTTCTAGCTCCTGCCAGTTACATACGGTGCAAAGTGGTGACGATATGTTTTTATAGATTCTTGCGTTTAGATACAACAAACCTCCCAGAGCCCGGAGAATCAGACTGGCTGCATATGCATTGTAATCATCATTGTAATACAAACTCTCCAACTGCACTAGGGCTGGGTAAAGGTCATGGGTAGCAGACTTCCGAGCCATTTCGAGGAACATCCCACTCAGCATTTAGGTGATTAAATTTTGAATTTCCCTACATATCAATACAATTTGATTACTCTTTCTGACTAAATAATGAGTTATCATACAATTGAACAAAAGAAATAATCAAATATGAATACTTTTGATGATAAAAACTAAAAAGCATTTTTCGATCACTTTTTGGAATCATTTTTGAAGTCCTTTAATGACTAAATTTTAATATTTCATAAAAACCAACAAAAAGAATAATCAAATATGGTTACCTTTGATGATCAAAAACTGAATATAGTTTTTCAATCACATTTTGGAATCATATTTGAACCAAATGTGTTTACTTTAGGTGATGAAAAATTTATGATCATTTTTCATTCAGCTTTCTGAATCTTTTATGAATATATTTATTGACTGAATAATGAAGTTTATACTTGTTGAAATTTTACTTTTAATTAAAATTTTATTTTTTTCACATAAACATATTTTTTCAATCATGAAGCTAAGAAAAAATATATAAGAATTTTATTATTTATGCAAAAGATATTTTTCAAGACAAAAATAATGTAATGCTGCTCGCGAACGAAGATTTCCCCAATTTTTCCCCTTCAGCTTCCCAGAAAATACATAATGATTGGACAATACATAGGTTGTGAGCTATTTGAACTCCAGGTAAGTGAAACTATCTTGAAATACCTGGATACGGCTTCAACATTCCGCATCGTATCCGTATTTTAAGATGCAGACGATAATGCTGATGTTGGATGTTTTAGTCGCAGGTGTATATCGGTCAAGTTTGTTTGCGAAGTTTGTGGCTCGAATAGCTCACTTTCGCATGCTTTCTTCCCCTGATGAAATAAGATTATTATGTAGTATCCTATTTTGAATGAGATATGAAGAATAAATGCATCAAAATCGCATTCAAAAATGATTCAAAAATCTCAACCAAAACGATTGAAATATATTCACGAATATGATCAGAAAATGACTGTGAAAAGCAGTAAAATATTACTCTAAAACTATTAAAGCTCAATTTTACAATGATATCAAATATGTATAAAAAGCGTTTCGAAATAGGAATCATAAATTATTATTCAAGAATAATCACATTTATGGTACATTTTTCTCCCGACGATACGTTAATTTTCGAACAGAAAATGCTTTTAAATTTGAACGTTTTTAATCATCTGGGGGTATGATATTTAAATATTTTTTGATCAAAATTTTCAAAAAATGCTGGCTGGGATATTTGTGTTATACTCAGATAAGCGCTCTAAGAGCGAGGAAGTGAAGGTCTGTATATTAGCTGATAGCAATTGCGTAATGAAAGGGAGATTGACGGTGTTAGCAAGTTCTTTCCAAGTGTTTATCCAAGAAATTCCCAGGTTGGCAGTCTCCTCAGCTAGAATACGCGGAAGTCTGTTATGTGATAGCCTAAAGCAACGAGCTATATAGAGCATGTGCAGGCGAAGAATATGTAAATATAGGGGCTACACGCCTATTTCCAGATGCAAAATGTATGTAGTTTGGCGTATTAGAGGGAAGGAAGAACAGTTTCTTTACGAAAAATCTAAGAAGTTTCTCTACTTGGTCTAATTCCCCATCGGCTTAGTGGGTCAGAATATACCCGCGGTAGGTATGCTTGTCGTAAGAGGCGACTAAAATACCAGATTCAAGGGGCTGTGTACCGCAACCATTCAGGTTGCCAGCGCAATATATAGCTTCTCCAAACCCAATTGCCAACCTCACCTATCCGCGGCAAATCCTGTTTGACTAACAGACGAGGCTCTGGTGACCCCAAGCTCCTCATGGAACTTGGGGGTGGGGAGGGAGGGATTCCTGAAGGTTTAAAGTGGCGACATAAATCGTTCCCGAGATGGTCGGGCTAACACCTTAATGGTGCTGTGTTACCGGAGCGTACGGGATCTGTATCCGGCAAAGGACAATCACATCTAACAAAAATTTAAGAGTTTCTGTTTGTTTCGAAAGCTTAATTTTCTGTTTACTAAAATGCTTAAGATTCATACAAATATGTTCACCATATTTATATTTCATGTTAAATTTTTGTTAGAATGCAAAAGGTACGCGCTTATTCCCAAACATCTATCCAACACATTAAATAGTATAATAGTTGATACAACGTCAGGTAAAATAACACAACAAATAGAAAAAACAAAACACAATTTCTTCTTAAAAATACTTAACATTGAGATAACGCAAACAAATATGAACATAAAAACCACCAAAGATACAATATACCACACTCAACAACAAATACGTAAAGCTCTTAATGAGGAAGAATTTAATGCAGTTATAGTCAAGCAAAACGTTCTCAGCAAAAAGATAGGAGAACAGAAAGCAGCGACGCTATCCTCTAAGATTAACCAACTCAAGCACGAGCAAATACGAAAACTGGGAATCAACATTAACAGCGAATGGTTTGTCAACACTACAAACATAGATTTTCCCGAAGATGTGAAGTGGTTGTTGTCTTTAGGTAAAAAATTTACAGTCCCTACAACAAACGATAATTTCTCACCTATACACACTATAGCAGAAATGGAACAAGTGTTTGAAACATTAGAAACTGACAATGAAAAAGAAATAGCAAGAAACAAATTGTGCAGCAGGATTCTTCAATTTAGGCGCAACATTAAACATAATTCCGTAGAGAAATTTGTACTAGAGACTTACAAAAAAACAAAAGCTTTTCTAAAACTTCACAAAGATGACATAATCGTAACAGACGCGGACAAGGGGAACAAAACAGTCGTTCTATATAAAGCGGACTACAACACGAAAATTGAAAAACTACTAGGAGACAAGAATACCTATAAAGCGATAAGAGCCGACCCAACATCCACACTTCAAAGGAAAAACAACAATATAATACTCGAGCTATTCAAAGGAAAACACATTAGCCTAAAAGATAAACAACAATTAAATAGCACAGCAGCTACAGCACCTCGTTTATATGGACTGCCAAAAATCCATAAGCCAGAATGTCCCTTACGTCCGATTGTCTCGTCTATCAATGTTCCATGTTATCACTTGTCCAAATACATAGGAACAATTCTCAAGTCGTTGATTTCCACCGAATATAACATTAAAGACTCGTTTGAGTTAAAAGAAAGACTGCAAAATTTAACTATACGTGATGATGAATTGTTAGTGTCGTTTGATGTCGTCTCGCTATTCACTAATATACCAACAAATATGGCCTCCAAAATAATAATGCAAAAATGGGATGAAATAAAGGAAAATACGAATATACCTAAGAGCAAGTTTCACAATATTTTAGAGTTCTGCTTAAAAGACAACAATTACTTCGTGCACAACAACAACATATATACACAAACATATGGAATGCCTATGGGCAACCCCCTTTCCCCAACCATTGCCGATATAATAATGGATGACGCGCTTTCACACACTTTTATTGAATTACAAAAACAACACAACATACAAATAAAGTTCCTAGTCAAATATGTAGATGATATTTTCGCCATCATCCCAAGAAAATACACAAATACAATATTAGATGTTTTAAATAAATACCATAATCGACTAAAGTTTACGATCGAAAAAGAAGAAAACAACAACATCCCCTTTCTAGACACACGTATACACAGGCTCAATAATAAACTAATATTGGATTGGTACTCGAAACCAACCTCTTCTGGGCGCCTCATAAACTTTATATCTTCACAGCCTTTCAAATACAAAATAAATACGGCGAAGAACTTTATAGACAAAATACTATCTATCAGCCATCAAAGTTTTCATGACACAAATATTAGGAAAATTAAATTGACGCTTAAAAAGAATAATTTAATTATCCGGACCATATCATATCAAATTTAATATATCAGAAACAAATGGAAATAGAAAATATAACCCAAAAAACACAGTCTTCAGATACAAATAACCAGACAAAGCGATACTTCAGTGTCACTTACATTCCTAGGCTCACAGAAAATTTCACACATGACTTGCCAAAAACATCAAACACAAACACTAAACTAGCATACAGGTCGAACTGCACTTTGGCAACGTGCTTTACAAAAACAAAAACACCCATAGATCTCCAACAACGCAGCAATGTAGTTTACGAAATTAAATGTAAAGGGAATGAAGAAGATAGCTGCAATAAGGTGTATATTGGGACTACAAAGCGGGCGCTCGGCACGCGGGTAGCTGAGCACGAATCCGATATACGTAAACAAAAACAAAGCACAGCTTTGGCACAGCATGCAATAGAAAATAAACACACAGCTGATTTTGAAAACATAAAAATAATAGACACCGAAAGGAGAGAAAAAGCGCGTTACACCTTAGAAAGCCTAAGAATTTTGCAAAAAAGAGGAAACACAATAAACAAAAAAGAAGATACAGACAATATCGCCGCCGCGTACCTATTATGTTTGTAATTTAGTTTTTAGTATGACAAGTTTACCGCATGTAGGTGGTATCGATTTTTTCTTTTCAATTAACTTTACCCAATTTTTTAATATTAAAATGTTTTTAAATGTTTTAGTGAAAATTATGTGTTTCGTTCAATTCCAATTTTGTAAGTAAGAAAATACTTCTTGTACAAACAATATTTAATTGCAATATTTTAAATTTTAATTTTATATGTATCTGATTGTGTTCTTTGTTGTTTTTTGTTTTATTAAATAAATACAGTGTCACGCTCCTGAAGATGCCAAGGAAAATTGGCGAAACGTCGAGCTGAAAGGTGGAATAATCTTTGTTTTATTTGCACCCAACACAATAGATCTGCCTAGCTTAAAATATACATAAATATTATTCAAACAGATCGGAAGAAAATTATATAAAAAATTTCATTTGAGAAAAGTGCTGCAAGGCATGGAGTCCATATGTATTTTAACGTAGAAATCAAAAGAGTATATCTCTTGCCAACAAATGCTATTTTTGCCTGAGTTGACAATTGAAAGGTAAAGTCCTCTCTCGATGAACAAAAATCACGCTATGCAAGTCGCCCATCGTAGACGGTGTCGAGAGACCGAATGCTTCGCTGGCTTGGTCATGCTATGCGAATGGACGAAGACGCTTCGACCTAGAAAGTATTTCAATTGACACCGCAGTTTGGAAGTAGAGGAAGGTTTGGCAGGTGGAGAAAGACTTGACCTCCATTGGTGCTACCAAATGGATTCACTTCTCGCGAAACAGGGATGACTAGCATGACTTGTTTCGAAACGGCCAAAGGCGCTTAGGCGGTTAAGTGCCAATTAATGATGATGAGGTTTTATAATATTTTTTCTTACAAAGATGTGATACCTCGGTACTGCAAGAGTTTTGTGCACTCATTCTCAGGAGACGGGTATAATCTATACTTATTTGAAACCAAATTTGATTTGGTCATATATGTATGTAGTACAAAATAGTTTCATATTTAGGCTCAAAAATTAACCGTGCAGGAAATTTCTAAGAAAATGTCATTCTATAAAGCCTTATACTACATTTAGGCAAAGTGCACATGAGGCTACCCGTCATAGACGCGTATTAGACGCTGCAGGCGAAATCTGTACGCTTTGATGTCGAACACATGTATTTGAGTGGAGAGCTGCACACGAGGCGTGACTGCATGAAAGCGACAAAGCATGAAAACTTCATGTAGCTAAGTGTACAGCAATGTTGGTCGCTTAACGTACGTACGCTTGAAAAAAAGGAAGAACAAGATGTTTGTTTACATTTTTATGTATGCAAATTAGTGTAATTAGTTAGAAAAAGTTAGTTTAGTTAATAAAAGTGCGTGAAAGGTATATAACCAAAGCAAAAAAGAATAGATCAAAAGGCTAAAAAGTGTTGATAACTAGAAATCACTTTTTTCTCTAATCCGCGGTGGTGTAAAATTGCCTTTCATAATTTACAAAGGCACGGGGATGCAAACAATTTTTAGTACCTATTGTAACGAATATTAGCAGCACTAAGGGATTCTATCATCTCTAAGCCGATGCTAAGCAGTGATTAAAGTCACATCAATAATTCAATCATTACGACTACACATATGTACACGCAGCAGAGAAGCAACGCACAAACACATGCAGATATCTTATCTGAGATATGCAATTATAATTGTGGAAGTGTCGCTCACAAACACGCGCGCATATGAGAGCTATACACGTACATCTGTAGTTATAATTGTAGCAGATAATCAACTAGTAGATTCTAGAACAGAAGCGCCTAGAAGATGCAACGGGGAAATCAAAGAGTATAAAAGGCATGAACAGTAGAGGCGCTGCAATCAGTTTCGATTAAGCACGCTATCTGTCGAGCAATGGTAGAGTTATTTATTGTGAAGTACTTGAATAAAGGCCATTTTGCATTATTAAATATTGGAGTTATTTATTCAACAATCTAGTGATTAAAACTTAGCAGAAGGTTGCAAATAAGGGGATTTGCAGTAAATTCGTTACAATTGGTGTCAGAAGAGGAATTGTTGAATAAATTCCAGAGGACAATAAGGACATGGCAAAGTTCAGTGAATTGAAGAGCCAGCAACTGAAGAAGGAGTTGGAGAGCCGTGGATTGAATACAACCGGCATTAAACTCGAACTTCAGGCACGACTACAGAGGCAATGGAAGCAGAAGGAATTAACGTGGAAGAGTATGTATTTCATCTTGTGTCGACGATACAACAAAAATTGAAGAGAAAAATGAAATATCGCAGACAGTTACGAGCACAGACCTGAATATGATATTGGCTGCAATAACTGCTCAAACATCGACAGTGGCATCTCAGCTGGAATCGCAGGAGACACGTTTAACATCCGAGATGGAAGAACAGAAGACATATATGGCATCTCAACTGGAACCGCATGAGAACCGTATAACATCGAAGATTGAAGCAGAAGAGGCTCGAATATGCGAAATGTCGGCGCAAATGTCAGCGCAGATCTCTGCACAACTGGAAGAGCAAGAAGGACGCATTTCTTCGAAGATGGAGGGGCAAGACACAAAAATTTTGCAACTTGAGAACAAAATCGATGCTGAGATTGAAACATTGCGAGTTCATATACAGGAGTTGCAACTAAATCGCCCAGTTGTTTCGGCAAGCAATACGAAGGTAAAAACTCCATCTTTTGACGGCTCTGTACCTTTCCAGGTGTTTAAGATTCAGTTTGAGAAGACCGCAGCAGTGAAAAACCGGAGTGCTGAAGATAAAGTTGCTGCACTATTCGTGGCACTGAAAGGATCTGCTGCTGAAATCATACAGACTATTCCCGAGGGGGAGCGGAACAACTACGAAACATTGGTGAGTGCTCTAGAGAGGCAATACGGAAGGGAACACAGGAATCAGATACACCAAATAGAGTTGCAAAACCGTTACCAAAAAGCTAATGAGACTTTGCAAGAGTTTGCTTCGGACGTTGAAAGGTTAGCTCATTTGGCAAATGCGGACGCACCCGTGGAATACACCGAGAGGGTAAAAATCCAGAGTTTTATAAATGACATACGGGACGTCGAAACGAAGCGAGCCACATACGCAAACCCAAAACCAACATTTGCTGAAACGGTATCACATGCATTGCTCAGGAAACGCCTCCCTATTGAGTAAACCAGCATATAAGGCTCATCGTGTGGAAGTATAAAGACCAGAGTGGGTAGACACAATTCTGGAAGCATTGAAGAGTCGCAGCAGAAGAATAATGATGCAGTCAAATGTTTTAAGTGTGGAAAGTCAGGGCACATTGCGCGTTATTGCAACACCAACCTTAACAGTTCCAACAATGTGGGTGGTCGTAAACGCAGAGCTGAAAGAGATGAGCAAATCTCCAAGTCCACTCAATCGTTAAACTAAAGAGAGTCAGCCGCAAGGGGCGACAGCTGGCTCCCTCAATTGAATGCCCCATAATCTCTATCTCGCAAATTGGAAGAAGGTCAAGCAATCTTACTGTCGGAGGGCATGTGGATGGAAAGGAACGTTTACTGACTGTAGATGCGGGTGCATCTCATTCGAGCGGATTTAGTCAACAAGAAGATAAAACCATTGCATGGAGCAAGATTGTGTACAGCCACTGGAGAAGACACCACGGTTCTAGGTGAAGTAGCATGTGAAGTCGCAATTGGGAACGTCACGGTAGTACACAATTTTATAGTGGCAGAGATTGTTGATGAAATCATAATTGGAGTGGACTTCTTAATCGACCGAGGCATCAAGATCGATATGCAAAGCAAGACGATGCGATATAAGAACATGGATGTGCCACTTAATTTCGGCTACGAGAGAGGCTACAGCAGTAAACGAGTGCTGGTGGAAGAGAGTCAGCAAATACCACCACAATCCGAAGCAGTAATCTGGGCAAAGGTTGATGGAGATTGTGGGACAAACAAATTGTGGGTTGTCGAGGCAGCAACAAATCAACACCGAACATACTTTTAGGAAAAACCTTGGCTATAACAAAACAGGATGGACCTATCCCGGTAAGAGTACTCAATGAGTTCAAGTCACCAATCAAACTGCTCAAAGGAGCTTTTTTGGGAAGATGCCAAGAGGCTGAAGTAGTTATTAACTGTGAACATCTCCTGGAACACGTTTCATCTAGTAATACTGATCTTTAAAATGACATCACGGCATGGATGCAGGGCTAGCCAATCAGAGTAAGGCAAAACAACTGCTCCTAAAGCACGAGAACATATTTGACCAGAATGGTTCCAAACCAGGCCGCACCAACGTTGTGAAACATCAAATTGACACTGGAGATGCGATGCCGATCCATCAAGCTCCACATAGTGTTCCACTGGCAAAGCGGGAAGTTGTGAGTCAAATCATACAAGAAATGAGCGACAGCTGCGTCATCGAACCATCAGCTAGTCCATGGAGCTCACCGGTAGTACTTGTAAAGAAGAAGGATGGAAAAATGAGGTTTTGCGACTCGCTATCTGGTACGAAATGGTTTTCCACACTGGACTTGAAAAGCGGCTACTGGCAAGTTGAGGTAAAGGAGGAAGATAAAGAGAAAACAGCCTTCAGTGTCGGTGATGGTCTTTAGCAATTTACAGTGATGCTTTTTGGACTTTGTAATGTGCACCAGCTAGTTTTGAGAGACTCATGGACCAGGTACTGAAAAGACTACATTGGAAAACATGCTTGGTGTACCTGGACGACATCATCGTATTTGGTAAGAACTTTGATGAACATCTTAAAAACTTGGAGGAAGTTTTCCAAAGAATAGCTGGCGCTGGTCTGAAGTTAAGTCCCAAAAAGTGTGCGCTGCTTAAAAAGGAAGTAAATTATTTGGGTCACAAGGTAACGACAGAAGGCATCTGCACTGCGAACGAAAAGATAGAGGCTGTAAAGGATTGGCAAAGACCACAGAATCTACATGAATTAAGAAGTTTCCTTGGGCCCATAGCCTCCATGAGCTTACAAGACAAAATAAAGCTTTTGAATGGAAGAACGAGCAAGAAGTGGCTTTCCAAGCATTGAAGGACCATTTGTGCACTGTCCCAATGTTAGCATATCCGATTCCAGGAGTAACATTTATTCTAGATACAGATGCGAGTGGGTATGATATAGGAGGCGTTTTATCACAACTGGTCGATGGACAGGAGAAGGTAGTTACATATTACAGCCGTACGATTGGAAAACCAGAGAGGAGAGAGCTGTTGGCATTGGTAGAGTGCATTAAACATTTTCACAAATACCCCTACGGCCAGCGATTCTGTGTCAGGACAGATCACGCAGCGTTGAAATGGCTTCTGCAGTTCCGTAATCCGGAAGGACAATTGGCACGGTGGATCGAGCGACTACAAAGCTATGACTTTTCCATTGAGCATCGAAAAGGTAGTACCCATGGAAATGCTGATGCAATGTCACGAAGACCATGTAGTTTGGAATGCAAGCACTGTTCAAAGGCCGAGGCTAAAGAAGACATTATAGATGTCCGGCTAATGACTATAACGTATACGGATGAATGGGACAAGAAACAACTAAGAAAGTGTCAGCTAGAAGATACAGATCTGTCACATGTTATGCAAGGGCTCGAACGAAACGAAAGATCAAACAGAGAAGAGATGTCAGCAGAGAGTCCCATTGCGAAGTCATATTGGGCACAGTGGAACAGTTTAGAATTGATATCCGGTTGCCTTCATCGAGTATGGGAGAGTGAGTATGGTAAATGCAATAAGAAACTGATAGTTGTTCCCAGAAAGAGGATTCCTGCCGTGCTCTGCACCATTTGAAAGGATCGCCATGGATGTTGCAGGACCATTTCCTACTAGCAACCACGGAAACAAATACGTACTGGTGGTTATGGATTATTTCAGTAAATGGCCAGAGGTATACCCAATCCCAAACCAAGAAGCAGAAACAGTAGCAGAAGTGGTTACAAACGATTGGGTTGCAAGGTATGGGGTACCAATGGAGTTACATTCTGACCAAGGCAGGAATTTTGAATCAGCTGTGTTCCAAAAAATGTGCAAGAAGTCGGGCATTCGGAAAACACGGACAACTGCATTGCATCCTCAGTCCGATGGTATGGTGGAACGTTTCAATAGAACATTGGAGGAACATTTAAGGAAAGTAGTAGACAAGTACCATAAGGACTGGGATATACACATTTCATTATTCTTGATTGCTTACCGATCAGCAGTGCATGAGATAGCGGGCCAAACCCCTGCAAAAGTAATTTTTGGCAATGACCTTAGACTGCCAGCTGATTTGAAGTTTGGGATAGATGCCAATGCGAAGAGAAAAGTCAAGAAATCCACTGGTGATTTGGAAGAAGAGCTAAGAGAAATACATATCTGATAAGGCAACGAACAAAGATTATGAGTGACAAAGCCAGATACGATAAAGCAATTAATTCGGAAGGTTTTCAGGAAGGAGATTTGGTGCTGTTATACAACCCACAACGTAAAAAAGGTTTGACGCCGAAATTGCAGTGTAATTGGGAAGGCCCATACAAAGTTGTAAAACGGATAAACGATGTAGTGTACCGCATACAAACCATCGGTAAACCACGAACCAAAATGAAAGTGGTCCATTTGGAAAGGCTGGCAACGTTTAGATCGAGAGATTTATCTGATCGGGACGATCAGACTTAGGTGGAGGGCAGTGTTACGAATGTTGGCGGCACTAAGGGGTACTGCCATCTCTAGGCCGATGCTAAGCAGTGACGTGAATTCACATCAATAATTCAATCATTATGTCTACACATACGCGTGCACGCGGCGGAGAAGCAACGTACAAGCACATGCAGATATCTTATATGAAATGCTCCTAAAGGTATGCAAAGGTTTCTGAGGGGGCCCGCGATTTAGAGGTACTATAACATTTTTTTTAATACATACATACTAAAGACTCTCCAGTTGTTCCATGTGCAATTTTTAGGCCGAATTTCAAAAGCAACGAAAATCTGCATTTCGTTTTAAATTCGGTTTCCCCGCAAAACTTATACGGCTGTACAAAATGACGTTGAGCAACACCATCAGCTCAGTCAGAATTGGGAAGGACCTCTCCGAGCCGCTCGAAACTAAACGAGGTTTCAGACAGGGTGACCCCCTATCGTGCGATTTCTTTAATTTGATGCTGGAGAAAATTATACTAGCTGCAGAACTTAACCGCACTGGAAGAATATACTATAAAAGCGTGGAATTACTGGCATATGCTGATGACATTGATATCATCGGCCTAAACACCCGCGCTGTTAGTTCTGCTTACTCCAAACTGGAAAAAGAAACGGTAAAGATGGGTTTGATGGTGAATGAGGACAAAACGAAGTACCTGCTGTCATCGAGCAAAGAGTCAGCGCATACGCGCCTTTGCAACCACGCTACTGTTGGCAGCCAGAATTTCGAAATAGTAAAAGACTTTGTTTATTTGGGAGCCAGCATCAACACTAGCAACAACATCAGCACTGAAATCCAGCGAAGAATCAATCTTGCCAATAAATGCTACTTTGGACTAGGTAGGCAATTGAAAAGTAAAGTCCTCTCTCGGCGAACGAAAATCATACTCTACAAGTCACTTATCGTACTATATGGGGCAGAAGCATGGACCATGACAACAGCAGATGAAGCGGCTTTGGGAGTGTTCGAGAGAAAAGTTCTTCGAAAGATTTATGGACCTCTACGCGTTGGTGATGGCGAGTACCGAAGAAGATTTAATGATGAGCTGTACGAGCTATACGCAGACATCAACATAGTCCAGCGAATTAAAACGCAGCGGCTGCGCTGGCTAGGCCATGTTATGCGAATGAATGATAATGCTCCGGCCAAGAAAGTGTTTCTATCGGAACCCGCCTATGGAAGCAGAGGTAGAGGGCGGGCCCCACTCCGTTGGAAGGACCAGGTGGAAAACGATTTAAATTCCCTTGGTGTGACCAATTGGCGCCGGTTGGCGGAGCGAAGGAGCGACTGGCGCGCCTTGTTGGACGGCCATAGCCATTTAGACGGTTAAGCGCCAATTAAGTAAGTAAGTGAAAAATAAAAATCTATATATATAAAAAGAAAGGCTAAAATGTGTACTAGTTGGTCGCCGGTGTTTGAAGAGATGCGTCAGTCGATTTTGTTCAAACTTTCACACAAGTTGCGTAAACCTCACGCGGTGGTTACTACAGGTACAGGGTCTCGAGATATAGGCCAAAACGTGGGCAGGTGAATGCCTAGACAGTGTTTATACCATATGGATATCAAATGAAAGCTGTTGATACAGAGTAATATATTATCCAGAGACGGACTGGGACTGGGATTAGGACTAGGACTGGGACTGAGACTCGGAGTGGGACTGGGACTGGGACTGGAATAAAATACAAACCACCCTCTGGGACAGACAATAAGGGATGCAGAAGAATGAGAAGGAATTGAGATAAGAGAAAAGAGAGAAGGAGATTGAAAAAGGGATAGAATGAGACGAAGGTGGAGATAGATGAAGCGAAAAAGACGGAGGGAGGAGTGAATAAAAGGATAAGGAAAAAGTGAAGAGGGGGAGGGCAGAGTTAGGCGGAAAAAGCGTATTAAAATGTATGCAAATAGGCCAAATTTAGGGCAGGACAACGTCTGCCGGGTCTTCTAGTATAGAATAAATTCCTATGTATTAATGCAGGCATAGTGCTTTGGCAGGTATAAAACATGCATACATGCATGTATACACATTAAAACTTTACACCTAAATTAATTAAATCTTACAGTTTATATCACAGTCCTAATTGTTCTAATAAAAGCGTGTTAAATTTTGATGGTATAATTTAGAACATTTAGAACCTCCTTTTCTTGCTATCACAATGTAACACGCTTTTATTAGAACAATTAGGACTGTGATATAAACTGTAAGATTTAATAATTTAGGTGTAAATTTTTAATGTGAAAAATATATAATTATGTACAATATGGAATTTTTTTGTCGCAGACGAAAAAGCCTAATTATCGTTAAAGGTTACAATGAACTTATAAAGTGTTATATTTCTTTACAGTCAATTTATTTTTTACTTTTTAGCTAATTTTATTAACCAATAATAAAAGCTTATTTTTTAAAAAGTTTTTTTTCTTTAATTTTATTTTTTACTTTTTAGTTCGTTTTATTAACAAGTAATAGAAGCTTGTTCTTAGAAAGGCTTTTTTCTTAAATTTAATTTAAATATGATTTTTTTTAATTTTTAGTAGGGTAAAATATCTTTTAAATTAGTTATGTAATCTTTACTTAGTTATTTGTAACGTTTTTTCGTCCTATCCCTTTCTTTTAATGCATCAACATTCCAAGGTTTCTTCGAAGTCAACTTTGAACAGTCAAGTTCTTCTATTCGAGTGTTAACTAACTTAAAATCATATTTTATTGTGACTTTGCCTATGTCGCATTCAGTTTACAACTACTGATTGCAGATCTCTGCTCTGTTCCATCGCCAAAAATCTGTAAAACAAAATCAAGTGCGCAGAAAAGTATGCAACAAAAAGTATGCAACATTTAGCGATAACAGCATAAACGAACAAAGCGAAGTTACCTGCGTTCTTGAGGACTTAGGCATTTATTCCCTTGCCGATAGCTCTGTTATCGATTAGTTTATCGAATTCTCGCAAAGTAATATTGCATTGTCATCGGAGTTATACATGTGTGCAAAATTTCAGTTCAACCGGACACCGGGAAGTGTAGCAAATTTAACCTGCCAGATTTGATTACAGACAACAGCCAAGTGAAAGTAAATAAAAGCTTATAAAAAGTGTTTTATTTTTTGATTTGCACGATTTTGCAAGTTTTTTATCTATTTTTATACTCAGCGTATAAAGGAATCGAGATAGATATTGTTACGAATATTAGCAACACTAATGGGTACTGTCATCTCTAAGCGATGCCAAGCAGTGACTTGTATGCACTTCAATAGATCAATCATTATATCTACACATATGTATGTACACGCAGCGGAGAAGAGACGCACAAACACATGCAGATATCTTATATGAGATGCTCCCAAAAGTATGCAATTATAATTGTGGAAGTGTCGCTCACAAATACACGCGCATATGAGAAGCTATACACGTGCATCTGTAGTTATAATTTTATAGCAATAACTAAGTAAATTCTGGAAGCGCCTAGAAGATGCAACGAGGAAATCACAGAGTATAAAAGACATCAACAGTAGAGGCGCTACAATTTAGTTCGATTTAAGGAGCTTGTGAAGTATCAGTGTTATTGTGAAGTACTTTAATAAAGGCCATTTTGCATTATTGAATATTGGAGTTATTTATTCAACAGCTTAGCGATACGAACGTTAGCAGAAGATTTAGAATAAGCGGAATTGCCGTAAATTCGTTACAATTGGTATCAGAAGAGGAATTGTCTGATCGGGACGATCAGACTTAGGTGAAGGGCAGTGTTACGAATATTAGCAACACTAAGGGGTACTGTCATCTCTAAGCGACGCTAAGCAATGACTTGTATGGACATCAAAAGATCAATCATTATGTATTTCCTGGTACAAATAGAGATTTATTTTACCTTTCGCCCGACGTTTCGCTGAATATTTCAGCCTCTTCAGGGGCTACACTATTTTTATTTTCAAATAAATAAAGAAACAGAATGTCACAACACATAGATTTTAACATGAAAACATTAAATTACACTTACAACAATATTGGACAATAAGAACACACATATAAAACTAAAATATCAGTACCACCCTACGTGGTAGTCTTGTCATTACTAATTTATTTATTTACTCAAGCATAGCATGTATGCAGCGGCGATATTGTCGCTGTCCTCCTTTCTGTTCATCGTCGTTTGTCTGTTGTTTAAAATGTGCAAGCTTTCAAGTGTGTATCTAACCATCTCCCTTTTTTCGTTATCAATAATTTTGGTGTTCGTGAAATCAGCTGTATGGCCACAGTTGAGTATGTGCTGTGACAGTGCAGTGCTGTGTTTTTGTTTTCTAATATCAGCTGCGTGTTCGGCAATGCGAACACCTAGCGCCCGCTTTGTCGTCCCAATGTATGTTTTATCACAGTTTTCGTTCTCCTTTC